>NC_057799.1:593120487-593410686 GCF_018294505.1 Triticum aestivum | reverse complement strand
GATCTGAGTCATGCGTTCTGATCGGCCAGAACCCAAACCCCACGGATCGTACATCTGCACCGTTGGATTCTCCTTGATCGAACGGCGATCCTCATCCCTTTCGACAACACATGTACATGTTTTCAAATAGCTCCTCCCAAAAAAATGTTTTCAAATAGCACACGGTTCACACACGAAAGCCGTGTGCCAACCAAACCGTGGCCGATGCCCCCCCTTGCTGCGCGTGCGATCTGAGTCGTGCGTTCTGATTGGCCAGAACCCAAACCCCACAGATCGTACGTCTGCACCGTTGGATGCTCCCAGATCGAACGGCAATCCTCATCCCTTTGGACAGGAAATGCAGTCCGGCTAGGAATTGATTTATATGCAAACATGCACGGTAAATGCCAAAAAATGTCTTACATATAGCACACGAGACCTGAAATGCGCCAGCAAATCAAACCCGTGGTAAAATTGTGATTGGTTTATGTGCGAAAATTTTAGATGAGAAACGATGAACTCACGTCTTCATTTCAAAATTAGTACATCTTCATTTCAAACGAAATTATTCCGTTTGTGCACACGAGCGCTTAGAGGCAACCGTTTGCATAAGCCTTTCCATGCGCGTGGCGACCGGGGATATTTTTCACCCTTTTCACCTAGGCTGCCCCCATCGTCCGCCCGCGTTTCACTCAACTAGTCCACCCAATCTCCTTCGCCAGCTCCCCCCTCCCCCAGATCCACAGCAAAGCCCTCTCCGGCGCCGCCGTGCTCACCTCGGCCATGTGCCCGCTCTTCAGCGTCAAGCCTACCTCCATTGCCGTTCCCAACACGCGACGGCCCACGCCTTGCCATCTTCGTTTGCTCGCCAGCCACCCTCGAGCATATTGATGCAGTAACCCTCACCTCTCCTGTGGTCCGGCCGGGTTTGCATTAAGAAGTCTGTTAGTTACTGCTCTCCATCGCGGTGAGGCATATTTCCTCGCAATCCCTCTTCCAATTTCGTTTCGTATGTTCCCAAATTGGCTATAAAATAATGGAGAGCGTATATATGTTCATTATCTACCTTCCTTACTACATATAAGTTGTATTTGTTCCAATAAGTTACTCCTATTTACATATCGCGGGCGCCCGAGACGCACAAACTTAACAAATTAGCCGTACATTTTCTAAATTATTGCATGGCATGTTTAGAAAGCTTGATACCAAGTTGTTAGTTTTATGCTTATCCTCCTTTCCTGAGTTCGCATGTGTTCTCTATAGATGCCGAGTAGCAGCGACAACACTCATTCAGGCCATGTATCTTCATCTGATTCGGACAACCCTAGGTCTTCAGCAGATTGTGAGGGATCAAGTAGTCTTGAACGGGGTAGAGCTGCACCAATTACCCTTCCGGTCAGGACACGGAGGAATGCTCCAAGGAAGCCCACACACCAGCCTAAAGGTGTATATGGAGTAACCGAGATTGATTTAAAGTCCCAGGCTCCAACTAAACCGGATAAAGCATGCATGAGGTTCAGGAGTGTGTGTGGATTTGTTGGGAGGGCAAGGCTCAACATTAATCTGCCAGGGTTTCGGAAGGCTGACATAGAAACACGGCGAAGGATAGTCCGGGAGATCATGGATCACTTCAACGTTCCAGAGCAGTGGAGAATGCAGGTGGAACACACTGCACTGAAGAAGGCTAGGGATGGTTGGAGAAACTGGAAGCACATGCTGTACAAGAAGTACTTGAGTGAAGGCAAGGACCCAATCCCCGCATACCCCCAAATTACAAAGGCGGACTGGGCAGAATTCAAAAGGGTCAGGGCAACTCCAGAGTTTGCTGCGAAGAGTTTCAAGCAATCGGAACTTCAGAAGAAGAACATACACCCCCACCGTATGGGTGTGGCAGGATACTACGGCATGAAACTGATATGGGAACAGGAGGACAAAGAAGCAGTAGTGGCGGGAGGGAGTCCGGCCTTTAGTGAAATCAAGGGCGAACGCGCCAGAGACTACTTGCGGGCACGTGCAAAGAGGCGTGATGACAGAACTTATTACTTTGAAAACGCACGTGACGCCAAACTGTATTAAGTGATGGTTGAGGCTTCCAAGATCCCGGGAAGGTTCTACAGGAACTCAGGGCCATGTGACATTCTGTCCATTGCTCTGGACACAAAAGAGCCCCCTGGCCGTGCAAGGGGTATAGGCGTTAATGTCCCGCACAAGAGGGCTTTCACACTCAGCAAAGAAGAGAGGCTCAGCATGAAAAAAGCCAGGAGTGAAATGAAGCAGAATGCATTGTTTGAAAAGTTGAAGAAGGAGATTTATCCGGCTGTTCGAAAGGATGTTGAGGAGTCAATGATGATGATGCAGAAGACTCTAACACTGACAGATAGCCAGCAGATGGGAGGGGAGGCGGGCATGGATGATGCTGCTTATTGTGCCACAACACTTCACAAGAGTAGCTGTGCATCAGCTGTTGGGGAACGTAGTAATTTCAAAAAAAAATCCTACGCACACGCAAGATCATGGTGATGCATAGCAACGAGAGGGGAGAGTGTTGTCCACGTACCCTCGTAGACCGACAGCGGAAGCGTTATCACAACGCGGTTGATGTATTCGTACATCTTCACGATCCGACCGATCAAGTACCGAACGTACGGCACCTCCGAGTTCTACACACGTTCAGCTCGATGACGTCCCTCGAACTCCGATCCAGCCGAGTCTTGAGGGAGAGTTTTGTCAGCACGACGGCGTGGTGACGATGATGATGTTCCACCGACGCAGGGCTTCGCCTAAGCTCCGCAACGGTATTATCGAGGTGTAATATGGTGGAGGGGGGCACTGCACACGGCTAAGAGATCTCAAGGATCAATTGTTGTGTCTCTGGGGTGCCCCCCTGCCCCCGTATATAAAGGAGCAAGGGAGGAGGAGGCCGGCCCTAGGAGGGGGCGCACCAAGTGTGGAGTCCTACTAGGACTCCCTAGTCCTAGTAGGATTCCACCTCCCATATGGAATAGGAAAAGAGGAAGGGAAAAAGAGAAGGAGGGAAGGGGGCGCCCCCCTTCCCTAGTCCAATTCGGACCAGACCAAGGGGAGGGGTGCGGCCACCCTTGAGGCCCTTTTCCTACTTTCCCGTATGGCCCAATAAGGCCCAATACGTATTCCCGTAACTCTCCGGTACTCCGAAAAATACCCGAATCACTCGGAACCTTTCCGAAGTCCGAATTTAGTCGTCCAATATATCGATCTTTACGTCTCGACCATTTCGAGACTCCTCGTCATGTCCCCGATCTCATCCGGGACTCCGAACTCCTTCGGTACATCAACATACATAAACTCATAATAAAACTGTCATCGTAACTTTAAGTGTGCGGACCCTACGGGTTCGAGAACTATGTAGACATGACCGAGACACGTCTCCGGTCAATAACCAATAGCGGGACCTGGATGCCCATATTGGCTCCCACATATTCTACGAAGATCTTTATCGGTCAGACCGCATAACAACATACGTTGTTCCCTTTGTCACCGGTATGTTACTTGCCCGAGATTTGATCGTCGGTATCTCGATACCTAGTTCAATCTCGTTACCGGCAAGTCTCTTTACTCGTTCCGTAACACATCATCCCGCAACTAACTCATTAGTCACAATGCTTGCAAGGCTTATAGTGATGTGCATTACCGAGTGGGCCCAGAGATACCTCTCCGACAATCGGAGTGACAAATCCTAATCTCGAAATACGCCAACCCAACAAGTACCTTTGGAGCCACCTGTAGAGCACCTTTATAATCACCCATTTACGTTGTGACGTTTGGTAGCACACAAAGTGCTCCTCCGGTAAACGGGAGTTGCATAATCTCATAGTCATAGGAACATTAATAAGTCATGAAGAAAGCAATAGCAACATACTAAACGATCGAGTGCTAAGCTAACGGAATGGGTCAAGTCAATCACGTCATTCTCCTAATGAGGTGATCTCGTTAATCAAATGACAACTTATGTCTATGGCTAGGAAACATAACCATCTTTGATTAACGAGCTAGTCAAGTAGAGGCATACTAGTGACACTCTGTTTGTCTATGTATTCACACATGTATTATGTTTCCTGGTTAATACAATTCTAGCATGAATAATAAACATTTATCATGATATAAGGAAATATATAATAATTTATTATTGCCTCTAGGGCATATTTCCTTCAGTCTCCCACTTGCACTAGAGTCAATAATCTAGTTCACATCGCCATGTGATTAACACCCATAGTTCACATCTCTATGTGATCAACACTCAAAGGGTTTACTAGAGTCAATAATCTAGTTCACATCGCTATGTGATTAACACCCAAAAAGTACTAAGGTGTGATCATGTTTTGATTGTGAGATAATTTTAGTCAACGGGTCTGTCACATTCAGATCCGTAAGTATTTTGCAAATATCTATGTCTACAATGCTTTGCACGGAGCTACTCTAGCTAATTGCTCCCACTTTCAATATGTATCTAGACCGAGACTTAAAGTCATCTAGATTTAGTGTCAAAACTTACATCGACGTAACCCTTTACGACGAACCTTTTGTCACTTCCATAATCGAGAAACATATCCTTATTCCACTAAGGATAATTTTGACCGCTGTTCAGTGATCTACTCCTAGATCACTATTGTACTCCCTTGCCAAAATCAGTGTAGGGTATACAATAGATCTGGTACACAGCATGGCATACTTTATAGAACCTATGGCCAAGGCATAGGGAATGACTTTCATTCTCTTTCTATCTTTTGCCGTGGTCGGGCTTTGAGTCTTTACTCAATTTCACACCTTGTAACACAGGCAGGAACTCTTTCTTTGACTGTTCTATTTTGAAATACTTCAAAATCTTGTTAAGGTATGTACTCATTGAAAAACTTATCAAGCGTCTTCATCTATCTCTATAGATCTTGATGCTCAATATGTAAGCAGCTTCACCGAGGTCTATCTTTGAAAAACTCCTTTCAAACACTCATTTATGCTTGCAGAATAATTCTACATTATTTCTGATTAACAATATGTCATTCACATATACTTATCAGAAATGCTGTAGTGCTCCCACTCACTTTCTTGTAAATACAGGCTTCACCGCAAGTCTGTATACAACTATATGCTTTGATCAACTTATCAAAGCGTATATTCCAACTCCGAGATGCTTGCACCAGTCCATTGATGGATCGCTGGAGCTTGCATATTTTGTTAGCACCTTTAGGATTGACAAAACCTTCTGGTTGCATCATATACAACTCTTCTTTAATAAATCCATTAAGGAATGCAGTTTTGTTTATCCCTTTGCCATATTTCATAAAATGCGGCAATTGCTAACATGATTCGGACAGACTTAAGCATAGATACGAGTGAGAAACTCTCATCGTAGTCAACATCTTGAACTTGTCGAAAACCTTTTTGCGACAATTCTAGCTTTGTAGATAGTGACACTACTATCAGCGTCCGTCTTCCTCTTGAAGATCCATTTAATCTCAATGGCTCGCCGATCATTGGGCAAGTCAATCAAAGTCCATACTTTGTTCTCATATATGGATCTTATCTCAGATTTCATGGCCTCAAGCCATTTCGTGGAATCTGGGCTCACCATCGCTTCTTCATAGTTCGTAGGTTCGTCATGGTCTAGTAACATAACCTCCAGAACAGGATTACCGTACCACTCTGGTGCGGATCTTACTCTGGTTGACCTACGAGGTTCAGTAATAACTTGATCTGAAGTTCCATGATCATCATCATTAACTTCCTCACTAATTGGTGTAGGAGTCACAGGAACAGATTTCTGTGATGAACTACTTTCCAATAAGGGAGCAGGTACAGTTACCTCATCAAGTTCTACTTTCCTCCCACTCACTTCTTTCGAGAGAAACTCCTTCTCTAGAAAGGATCCATACTAAGCAACGAATGTCTTGCCTTCGGATCTGTGATAGAAGGTATACCCAACTGTTTCCTTTGGGTATCCTATGAAGACACATTTCTCCGATTTGGGTTTGAGCTTATCAGGATGAAACTTTTTCACATAAGCATCGCAACCCCAAAATTTTAAGAAACGACAACTTTGGTTTCTTGCCAAACCACAGTTCATAAGGCGTCGTCTCAACGGATTTTGATGGTGCCCTATTTAACGTGAATGCAGCTGTCTCTAATGCATAACCCCAAAACGATAGTGGTAGATCAGTAAGATACATCATATATCGCACCATATCTAATAAAGTACGATTACGACGTTCGGACACACCATTACACCGTGGTGCTCCAGGTGGCATGAATTTGTGAAACTATTCCACATTATTTTAACTGAAGGCCAAACTCGTAACTTAAATAATCTTCTCCACGATCAGATCGTAGAAACTTTATTTTCTTGTTACGATGATTTTCTGCTTCACTCTGAAATTATATGAACTTTTCAAATGTTTCAGACTCTTGTTTCATTAAGTAGATATACCCATATCTGCTCAAATCATCTGTGAAGGTCAGAAAATAATGATACCTGCTACGAGCCTCAATATTCATCGGACCACATACATCTGTATGTATGATTTCCAACAAATCTGTTGCTCTCTCCATAGTTCTGGAGAACGGCGTTTTAGTCATCTTGCCCATGAGGCACGGTTCGCAAGCATCAAGTGATTCATAATCAAGTGATTCCAAAATCCCATCAGTATGGAGTTTCTTCATGCGCTTTACACCAATATGACCTAAACGGCAGTGCCACAAATAAGTTGCACTATCATTATTAACTTTGCATCTTTTGGCTTCAATATTATGAATATGTGTATCACTACGATCGAGATCCAACAAACCATTTTCGTTGGTGTGTATGACCATAGAAGGTTTTATTCATGTAAACAGAACAACAATTGTTCTCTAATTTAAATGAATAACCGTATTGCAATAAACATGATCAAATCATATTCATGCTCAACGCAAACACCAAATAACACTTATTTAGTTTCAACACTAATCCCGAAAGTACAGGGAGTGTGCGATGATGATCATATCAATCTTGGAACTACTTCCAACACACATCGTCACCTCGCCTTTTACTAGTCTCTGTTTATTCTGCAACTCCCGTTTCGAGTTACTACTCTTAGCAACTGAACCAGTATCAATTACCGAGGGGTTGCTATAAACATTAGTAAAGTACACATCAATAATCTGTATATCAAATATACCTTTGTTCACTTTTACTAGTCTCTGTTTATTCTGCAACTCCCGTTTCGAGTTACTACTCTTAGCAACTGAACCAGTATCAATTACCGAGGGGTTGCTATAAACACTAGTAAAGTACACATCAATAATCTGTATATCAAATATACCTTTGTTCACTTTGCCATCCTTCTTATCCACCAAATAGTTGGGGTAGTTCCGCTTCCAGTGACCAGTCCCTTTGCAGTAGAAGCACTTAGTCTCAGGCTTAGGACCAGACTTAGGCTTCTTCACTTGAGCAGCAACTTGCTTGCCGTTCTTCTTGAAGTTCCCCTTCTTCCCTTTGCCCTTTTCTTGAAACTAGTGGTCTCGTCAACCATCAACACTTGATGTTTTTCTTGATTTCTACCTTCGTCGATTTCAGCATCACGAAGAGCTCGGGAATTACTTTCGTCATCCCTTGCATACTATAGTTCATCACGAAGTTCTACTAACTTGGTGATGGTGACTAGAGAATTCTGTCAATCACTATTTTATCTGGAAGATTAACTCCCACTTGATTCAAGCGATTGTAGTACCCAGACAATCTGAGCACATGCTCACTAGTTGAGCGATTCTCCTCCATCTTTTAGCTATAGAACTTGTTGGAGACTTCATATCTCTCAACTCGGGTATTTGCTTGAAATTACTTCAACTCCTGGAACATCTCATATGGTCCATGACGTTCAAAACGTCTTTGAAGTCCCGATTCTAAGCCGTTAAGCATGGTGCACTAAACTATCAAGTAGTCATCATATTGAGCTAGCCAAACGTTCATAACGTCTGCATCTGCTCCTGCAATAGGTCTGTCACCTAGCGGTGCATCAAGGACATAATTTTTCTGTGCAGCAATGAGGATAATCCTCAGATCACGGATCCAATCCGCATCTTTGCTACTAACATCTTTCAACATAATTTTCTCTAGGAACATATCAAAAATAAAACAGGGAAGCAACAACGCGAGCTATTGATCTACAACATAATTTGCAAAATACTATCAGGACTAAGTTCATGATAAATTTAAGTTCAATTAATCATATTACTTAAGAACTCCCACTTAGATAGACATCCCTCTAATCCTCTAAGTGATCACGTGATCCATATCAACTAAACCATGTCCGATCATCACGTGAGATGGAGTAGTTTCAACGGTGAACATCACTATGTTGATCATATCTACTATATGATTCACGCTCGACCTTTCGGTCTCCGTGTTCCGAGGCCATATCTGTTATATGCTAGGCTCGTCAAGTTTAACCTGAGTATTCCGCGTGTGCAACTGTTTTGCACCCGTTGTATTTGAACGTAGAGCCTATCACACCCGATCATCACGTGGTGTCTCAGCACGAAGAACTTTCGCAACGGTGCATACTCAGGGAGAACACTTATACTTTGATAATTTAGTGAAGGATCATCTTATAATGCTACCGTCAAACAAAGCAAGATAAGATGCATAAAGGATTAACATCACATGCAATCAATATAAGTGATATGATATGGCCATCATCATCTTGTACTTGTGATCTCCATCTCCGAAGCACCGTGCTCGTGATCTCCATCTCCGAGGCACCGTCATGATCACCATCGTCATCGGCGCGACACCTTGATCTCCATCGTAGTATCGTTGTCGTCTCGCCAACTAATTGCTTTTACAACTATCGCTACCGCTTAGTGATAAAGTAAACTATTACATGGCGATTGCATTTCATACAATAAAGCGACAACCATATGGCTCCTGCCAGTTGCCGATAACTCGGTTACAAAACATGATCATCTCATACAACAAATTATATCACATCATGTCTTGACCATATCACATCACAACATGCCCTGCAAAACAAGTTAGACGTCCTCTACTTTGTTGTTGCAAGTTTTACGTGGCTGCTACGGGCTTAGCAAGAACCGTTCTTACCTACGCATCAAAACCACAACGATAGTTTGTCAAGTTGGTGTTGTTTTAACCTTCGCAAGGACCGGGCGTAGCCACACTCGGTTCAACTAAAGTGAGAGAGACAGACACCTGCCGGTCACCTTTAAGCAACGAGTGCTCGCAACGGTGAAACCAGTCTCGCGTAAGCGTACGCGTAATGTCGGTCCGGGCCGCTTCATCTCACAATACCGCTGAACCAAAGTATGACATGCTGGTAAGCAGTATGACTTATATCGCCCACAACTCACTTGTGTTCTACTCGTGCATAGCATCAACGCATAAAACCAGGCTCGGATGCCACTGTTGGGGAACGTAGTAATTTCAAAAAAAAATCCTACGCACACGCAAGATCATGGTGATGCATAGCAACGAGAGGGGAGAGTGTTTTCCACGTACCCTCGTAGACCGACAGCGGAAGCGTTATCACAACGCGGTTGATGTAGTCATACGTCTTCACGATCCGACCGATCAAGTACCGAACGTACGGCACCTCCGAGTTCTACACACGTTCAGCTCGATGACGTCCCTCGAACTCCGATCCAGCCGAGTGTTGAGGGAGAGTTTCGTCAGCACGACGGCGTGGTGACGATGATGATGTTCCACCGACGCAGGGCTTCGCCTAAGCTCCGCAACGGTATTATCGAGGTGTAATATGGTGGAGGGGGGCACCGCACACGGCTAAGAGATCTCAAGGATCAATTGTTGTGTCTCTAGGGTGCCCCCTGCCCCCGTATATAAAGGAGCAACGGAGGAGGAGGCCGGCCCTAGGAGGGGGCGCACCAAGTGTGGAGTCCTACTAGGACTCCCTAGTCCTAGTAGGATTCCACCTCCCATATGGAATAGGAAAAGAGGAAGGGAAAAGAGAAGGAAGGAAGGGGGCGCCCCCCTTCCCTAGTCCAATTCGGACCAGACCAAGGGGAGGGGTGCGGCCACCCTTGAGGCCCTTTTCCTTCTTTCCCGTATGGCCCAATAAGGCCCAATACGTATTCCCGTAACTCTCCGGTACTCCGAAAAATACCCGAATCACTCGGAACCTTTCCGAAGTCCGAATATAGTCGTCCAATATATCGATCTTTACGTCTCGACCATTTCGAGACTCCTCGTCATGTCCCCGATCTCATCCGGGACTCCGAACTCCTTCGGTACATCAACATACATAAACTCATAATAAAACTGTCATCGTAACTTTAAGCGTGCGGACCCTACGGGTTCGAGAACTATGTAGACATGACCGAGACACGTCTCCGGTCAATAACCAATAGCGGGACCTGGATGCCCATATTGGCTCCCACATATTCTACGAAGATCTTTATCGGTCAGACCGCATAACAACATACGTTGTTCCCTTTGTCACCGGTATGTTACTTGCCCGAGATTTGATCGTCGGTATCTCGATACCTAGTTCAATCTCGTTACCGGCAAGTCTCTTTACTCGTTCCGTAACACATCATCCCGCAACTAACTCATTAGTCACAATGCTTGCAAGGCTTATAGTGATGTGCATTACCGAGTGGGCCCAGAGATACCTCTCCGACAATCGGAGTGACAAATCCTAATCTCGAAATACGCCAACCCAACAAGTACCTTTGGAGCCACCTGTAGAGCACCTTTATAATCACCCATTTACGTTGTGACGTTTGGTAGCACACAAAGTGCTCCTCCGGTAAACGGGAGTTGCATAATCTCATAGTCATAGGAACATTAATAAGTCATGAAGAAAGCAATAGCAACATACTAAACGATCGAGTGCTAAGCTAACGGAATGGGTCAAGTCAATCACGTCATTCTCCTAATGAGGTGATCTCGTTAATCAAATGACAACTTATGTCTATGGCTAGGAAACATAACCATCTTTGATTAACGAGCTAGTCAAGTAGAGGCATACTAGTGACACTCTGTTTGTCTATGTATTCACACATGTATTATGTTTCCTGGTTAATACAATTCTAGCATGAATAATAAACATTTATCATGATATAAGGAAATATATAATACTTTATTATTGCCTCTAGGGCATATTTCCTTCATCAGCTGACCCTAGCGACACTGAGACTGCAGCTGCTCGTGATGATGCTATATCTGATCTATCTGGAATGAAAGACAGACTGAAGGGCGTGCTTACACATTATGAAGGTACATTAAAATGTGCAATAGCCTGGGTTTGCCCACCCTTCTTGGAAGATGGTCTCTTCTTGGACAATGTGCCATTGAAGCCGGGCTATGTGAAGTGCTACGTGACTGTAGTAAAGCCTGGATTCAATGAATTTGCCCTGAAGAATGTCCTAGGAGACTTCAATGAGCAAAGGACCTTGGGAGAAACACTGTTACATCACATCCAGTGGCCACGAAAGGAAATAGAGTTCATCGATGAGACTCCTAAAGCCCCGCCAAGAGCAAACACTGTCGCCCCTCAACCGGTGACGCTCTCCTTGCCAGGGTAGCTCTCGCGGGCTGATGCATCAACCTGTGATCAGCCGGACCGACTTTGTGGCGTACAGGCCATGTCATCCTCCGCCCCAAAGCAGCCAGTGGCAAGGCCTACAACTGCTGATGACGCACCACCGGTTCAGTTGCCAGCCGCTGAAGCAGCGGGGGGAGACCCAGCTGCAGCACATGCTCAGCAGACCAACCTGGTGGAACAGACTGCTAAGCAGTCTGATGCTTCGGAACCGCCTGCTAAGCAGTCTGTAGGTCCAGAACCGACTGCTCATCAGTCCGTCGGTCCGCATGCGCGTGATCAGCATACCAATGCGTCAGCACTTCCTGCTCAGCAAACCAACGCGTTGGCACGGCCTCCTCAGCACACCGACAAGTTGGCACCACCTGCGCAGTAACCCGACATAGTTTCAACGCATGGTCAGCAGTCTGATGCCTCTGCTCCTACAGCCCAATAGTCCGTCACTGCAGCACCGCCAGCTCAGCGGTCCGGCATAGATAAATAGTCTACTAAGAAGTCCGTCCAAGCTTCATCGTCTGCTCGGCAGTCTAAAGTGCAGGCAACCAGACGTTCTGCCAGAAATGCTTCAAGTACCAAGAAGGAAGTGGCCAAAAAGGCTACACCCACGACCATGAGGAAGCGCAGCGGGAAAGTGAAGAGAAAAGAGAATGATTGCCTCTTACTTAAAGCACTCATCGCCCAGAACCAAATTAACAGCAGCTTGTTCGAATCGGGGAGTAATATTATTTCTGACGCCATGGATGATGAACAAGTAGAATTGTTGCTTGCTAAAAGAAAAGCAGATGTACTTGAAGCACGCAATTACGTCCATGGTCAGTCATTTCTTGTTGGCGAATACTTTGATGAGTGCAGCTCCAGTTGCCGCGAGTTACATGAATATTGCATGGATCAAATGTCAGAAGGTCATCACCATTTGCTAGTCCACTACAACAGAGATCATTTCCGACACGATGCTGGTTCCATCATTGTGAGTTTCAAGGACTTACATCTCTTCTTCAACTTCAATGTGCTCGATGCCACTCTTGTTAGATGCGTGATTTTGTAAGTACTTAACAAACTCTGATCAACTTCTCCATACAAGGCTATAAATGATAAACAGTTAACTGCATTTTATTTCTCTCAGGGGATTGAACGCGCAGAGAAGACAAAGTGAGATTGTGTATTTCATAGATCCTGCATTAGCAAATGGCACAACATTACATGAAAAGGACCGACGGGACTGGTCCGTTAACACGGTCGTCTGTATCTTCAAAAACGCGTCCCATGCAGAATCATTTCTCTGGCCATATCATGAAGGGTAAGTCAAGTAAACAACCACGCATACACTGATTGTCTTTCAGATTTCGACATCATTCGTAAGTTCATGGCTTCCTTAATATGTAGCAATTACTGGATATTGGTATTCATTGTTCCAAACAAGAACACAGTTTACTACATCGATTCTCTCAGAGAGTCAACAAACGCTCAGGATCTGACACATCTTCCGCAATTCTTGGATATGTATTGAATTCTATGATGTTGAAATTAATTTGCATTCATATCTGGTTCAATAATTGATGTTGTCAAAATTCATCATCATTTGCAGTGTGCTCGCATTGTGGGAAACTAAAACAGGGAACCTGTTCAAGAGGAAACTACCTCTGCAGCACGAGATCGTTTCTCCGGTAACACACCGAAATCCATTATTTTCGGAAAATTTATCCAACACTCTGCAAATACCTTTCCTTATGCACTCAAATGTTCAAGCTTCTAAATAAACCTCTTTCTATTTTGTCCAAAGAAAAAATAATACATCTAACACCGGTTAGGTTGTTCCTAACAGGACAAATACATGACTAATTTTGTACAAAAAAATTCAGTGTCCTCAGCAAGAAGCAGGGACCAACCTTTGTGGATACTATGTTTGCAGACACATGATCTCCATCTGCAAATCTGCTGATAGTTGTGACAATCCTCGCGAATTAGTACCAGTAAGTCTATCTTAATTAATATCTTCTACTCCACTCATATGGCACATTCTGATCTTAAAAATACTGCAGCTCATCTTAAAACCGAGGACCCCTGAACCGCTCCCGGCTGGTGAATTGCTGATGGTTCGGAGATTTATCAGCGACTTCTTCATGGATCACTACATCAATCCCACTGGTGATGATGAAGATTTCAGCATTGTTTCTCCAGAAACATTGAGTAAGAGTTAGCCGCTAAACATATAACGCATGGATCCATTATTTTCCATTTGATGAGGTCTTCGTATTTCATACACTATGATTAATTATGTAATGCATATATGTGTGGACAAATCATTGGAATTTAGCTACCATATGTTCAATTGCAATTGTTGCGAAATCTGATGAATGTTCTTCCTATGGACACTATTTGTTCAATTGAATATTGTGGCGAATTTGCTTTTTGCGTGCCGATTCAAAATGGGATATTTTTGTTTTAACCTGGCAATTGCTCCGCACACGGTTCAACTAAATGAGTGTGTGCGATCCACATCGGAAAGCATACATCAATCATATTGGAACCGTCGGTGATACACAGCAGATCGCAAACGATTCGCAACGCTACTACATGTGCGTAGGTTCTCCGGAACCGTTTGTGATGTTGCGTTATCGCACACGAGAACTGGGAGTAAACCGTGCCCAATGCAGAATACAATCGCAGTCGTATTTTTTTCAGGAAACGTGTGGGATCCCAAACGAAAAGCACACGTCACTCTTGCGGAAACCGCCGGTGATACCTAACAAATCACAAACGGTCTGTGGCACTTGTATGTGTGCGAAGGGGCTCCTGAACCGTTTGTGATAGAACATTATCACAGATGGTAATTGTTGGAAAACGTGTGCAATGGAGTCTAGCATGGAAGACGGGTTACACAGAAATCTCGTGTGCGATAGGGCACAAATCACACACAGTTCATATGTTGGCCCGTGTGCCTTACATACTGTTTCCCAAACGGTTCGTTACGACAGACCGTATAGTTTCACTGCGTCATTAGAAACGCTTAATCACCGATACCACACGTGTGAAAGAATTTAGTGTGTGCTGCATCGCACACGATTACATTTTGGAAGGCCTCTGGATCACTGTTCCATATCCCCGATGGTTTCTTGGTCGTGTGGGAAGGACCCCCTATCGCACGCACTCACTTGGCGACGATTCTGAAGGCCGTCGTGGAAAGGGGTTAAAAACCGTTTGTTTAGGACCGACGCACACCAGTGCACTATGAGCTGTTCATTATGAAGGTACATGGTTTGCTACTATCTTGCTACTCTTTTTGTACTGTCATTAGATAGTAATACTAGTGGTTTGCATGTGAATTTATTGGCAGGGTGGACCTACATTGGAGGTGCGGGACAGGATTCAATGGTTGGATGCTCAATTTCGGTTGTATCGATTTCACCTCTTCAATCACTGCGAACATGGATATCCTTGGTCTGATGAAGAATAGGCGGTAGAGCAAATCAATTCAGTATGAAATTGTCCAAAGCAAAACATGACTGTATCAAATTGTCCAGTGCAAAACATGACAGATGCTAAGCGGAAGAGACGTGTTTAAACCGAAAATACAAGGTGGGGTATATGTTTAATAGCTACTTGATATTTGTGCAGACAGAGATGTCTGCCCTTTGCTATTTGGCAAACAAACAAAGTGACCGCAATATTGGTTGAACTGCACAAGAGAATAGTATAGTCACTGCATGCAGTGCCATTTGAAAATAGACACAGAAAGATTGGATAGTCACTTCATGGACTGCAGAAAAGTAGTACTGTACTATTTATTGGCCAACACTAGGTGCTTCATTGCTTTGGTCTGATTATACAATGGGCATCATTTTGCCTAAGTTAAAGTTTGTACTCCGAAAATAGTCTCGCTCTATGATCGAGAGAAGACCAAATCATATTGCAGTGGATGTTCCTCCATCATGTGTGGTTCATTCTCATGGTTCCAGCTATTGGAGAAACCACTTACGTTTGCAAGAGGAATTGTAGACTTCACAAACAAATTTGTCTTTCACTCTATACTGAATGTTGTCCAAGAGAAGCATCCATGTTAGTAGGAAGAACAGATGTCTTTTCTAGATCTTTGCTTGTGGAGCTACATATTTGTATATGATCTGCGAATCATTGAGATGCATTCACATGTTGATCTTATGTATGGGAATCGTACTAGTTGGTTTTGAATTTGGGCTACTAATGTGAACATATTACAATGCCAGGCATGTGAGTCTCGTGTGAACATTTTGAACGGATCGGCTCTTACTGCTGTGCACAACATGATCCTTATTTCTGTGTTCTCAGTGTTTACAAGTTACTAACAGTTCCTTATTTCTGTTCGCTCAGTGTTTACAAGTTACTGATCGATCACTAGCTAGCCTACTAATGCGCTCCTGCAGTTTTAGTTGCGATGCAAGATCCGAAATGGCAGTTTTTTGAATAAAAATGCCTACCTCTGAAGAAACTGACAAGCTGCTCTGAAGAAAATGCCATGCGAATCTGAAGAAACTGCCAGCAAAAACGTTCGCAAATGCCTTATCTCCCAGCGAACGTTCATCAGCTAATGCGATCATACACGTACACCATCCGAGCTACTCGATCCTACACGTACACTATCCAACCTACTCGATCCTACACGGATGAATAGCGGATCACGCATGTACTACCTCCTTTCCGGTTTGCAGGGCTCAATTCAAAAAATGACCTACTCGATCCTACATGAATAAATAGCAGATCACGCACGTACTACCTCCTTTCCGGTTTGCAGGGCTTAATTAAAAAATCTAACCAACCAAGGTAGATGATGAGTGGTGGAATCATTTTTGACAAGGAGGGAGTACCTCATCTGGATGATTCGAGTGCACTCGTTTGCCCGTCATGCCGGCGAGCGACCCAGCACGGACGGGACGCACCACTGATGGGACGGGACGGCACAGTCATAATTTCAGTTTTTCTAGTTTTCCACGGCAAGCTGGCGCGCTAAGACATGCCTACTTATGCATTGAATTCCGATGACCGCGATGACCGTCGCGTTTCCCGCGACACGCTAGTTCGCCTACCTTCCGCCTATAATTACTGTTTCCCGGGCTTCTCTGGTGGCACCATCACCCAACTTGCCCTATCCTCATAAGCCCCCACCGGCCCGACGTCGCTCTCCCCTTATCCTCGCTCTCGCCACGTCCGCCATGCCCCCTCCCTTCCGCGATAGGCGATGCCGGAGGCGGTCACTGCCGGAACTAGTGTTCGGTTTTTCACCGGAAGGAAGACGGAGGGAGGAGGCATTCTATCGGTCTTTAGATGGCAATGCGGAGTATGAGGAGTTGTTGGAGCGCGACCGCCTGGCGGAGGAGCAGCGTATTGCCGATTTGCGCCACCAGCGGGACATGGAGCAGCAGCGCACCGACGCTCTGAGTTGCGAGCAGAGCGCCCGCAACTGGGCTGACTACGTGGAGGCTAGCGCCCGGCAAATAGCCCTCGAGGCTGTCGGGCACGCACGCGTTTGTGATGCCGAATTTTACTACAAGCTCGTCAAGTGGGTTTCCCGCTTAGAAGCCGAAGCTTCGGTGGACCACGCCGGCATGGAAAGGGCCAACGCGCGCGAGCAACGCGCCCTATCGCACCTCTGGCAAGTCCGAGGCGAGGCGGAGGACGTCGGTGCCGGCGTTTAGCGTGTACCACAGATGGCGGCCGGCATCGTCTAGTTAGCTAAGAGTGAGTTAGTACTTGTACACTACTAGAGTATTAGTGGGAGTAGAGAGTTAACTTGGCTATGATGGTTGTCAACGTGGAAGTTCAGTACTCTATATCTGGATCAGACCTGTTACTTTGCTCTGAATGTTGAACTTTCCGTTTGAACGTGTGGAATGGGCTGTTAGTTTTTAAAATGGGTTGTATTTGTCCGCCACAGGTTTAGAGGCTGACTTGTGGGCCTACCAGGTTGACGCGTACACAATCAGGAGATGATTGTACGTGGAGAGGATGACAGCAGGGACCCACCAAGGTCATGGCAGTACGCAAGCAAGTGCCTTATTATTTCAAGCCAATAAAAAATGGCTCCTCCTAATGGATTTCGGACATCTGGGTCCCATGCCATTGTCAACATAGTCAATAAACGAGAGAATAGCACAACGAGCGGCTGACACCAGGGACCCAGCAGCTCGCCCAGTTAGTTTTGTTTTGGGTTAATTTGATAAATGCCACTCCAAATCTGGTGATTCTGAGAAATGCCACTGCAATTTCCAAACTTTGAAAAATGCCATTTCAAGTGGCATTTTTTGAAGTCTGGAGTGGTGTTTTTCAAAGTTTGCAAATTGCAGTGGCGTTTTTCAAAGTTTGCAAAAATTGCAGTGGCATTTTTCAAAGTTTGAAAATTGCATTGGCATTTTTATGAATCGCCATAATTGTAGTGGCATTTATCTAATATGTTTTTGAGACAGAAGCAGGGTGTCAACTGGGTTGTGTGGGGCACTCTGGCCTGTCTAGACAGCCTTTTCTTTTATGTTTACCACAGACCAGCCCAATAGTTTTTTTGTTCTTTCTGAAAATGGCTAGCCCAGTTTTTTTGTGATTTGTCAAGTAAGTCGCTTTGTCAGGCCTGTTGGGCTGCAAACTTTCAAGACGAGGAGATCTTCATTCGGCTGGCCGAGAAAATGGCCTATCAGTAATGAGAAATTGGTTGTACATTTTTAAAACACATCAAACCGGCAATTAGTTTCAAATTTCTTTTTTTTCATTTCGAGATTTTAAATTGCATTGATTTTTATGCGTGGACAATTTGTTGGATTTTATATTGATATACATTTATTTTTAAAATCAGTTTGAATGTGACTCGAAATTTTGGGATTAAAAACAGTTCGGACCGCACCGAAATATGCAAAAATTCATATATATTTTTAACCGTGGCCCCAATATGGGCTGTAATGCTAACAAAAAGAATATGGGCTCCAAAAAAACCTTAAGAATTAGCAAATGGGCTACAAATTATTAGAAATAATGGCAGATGGGCTGTATGCTATTTCCCACAGATTTGAGGCTTTCCTAAAAAAAGGTTGACGCACAAGCAGTGACTGTTGGATGTCCATCCAACGGCCGTCGTGCTTCTTCAATCTCTGCTCTTCCTGCTCCAGCCGCTCAAACAAGCGCCGGCGGGACAGCATGCTCCCTCCTCCCGCGGTCGGCTGTGCTGCCGCGCAGGCCTCACCGCCCCACCGTACTCCCATCGCTGGCCTAGCCATCCCTCTACTCACCCACACCTGCTGTTATTTTCCGGCGACGGCAGCCGAACCAGTTAACCCTCGTGCTCCCCACCGCGTGGGCAGCCACTGCCGTGTCTTCCCCGGCTCCGTGTCGTTCCCTTCGTAGGCCTCGCCGTCGTCCACCACCCTGGTGCTCTC
This sequence comes from Triticum aestivum, assembly GCF_018294505.1. Lineage (NCBI taxonomy): Eukaryota > Viridiplantae > Streptophyta > Magnoliopsida > Poales > Poaceae > Triticum > Triticum aestivum. The sequence continues at coordinate 593,391,722 of NC_057799.1, read as the reverse complement.
GGTGCGGCGTGGTCAACGTGGTCAACGAATGACATCCATCGGAAGTGGACTGTACGTGGAGAGGCTGACAGCTGGGTCCATGGCCGCACACAAGGAAATGCCTCCTTATTACGCGCAAAATAATGATTCCTCCACTGACATCTGGGACCCACCGGAAGGGCCTCTGTATTTCGCAAAAAATACGTTCCCCTCGCTGACAGCTCGGACCCACCAGCTATATCTTCGCACGCAAGGAAGTGCCTCCTTATTGCGCACAAAAAAATGAATACTCCCCCTGCTAGCTGGGACCCAGCATAGTGGGAGGCTGACTTGTGAGCCTACTAAGTTGACGGGGACGGAGAGCTTTGTCAACTTAGTCAATATGAACGATTATAGCTCCAGTGACCGTACGATGTCCATCCAACGGCCGTAGTGCTTCTTCAACCTCTGGTCTTCTTGCTCCATCTGCCTAGAGCAGCGCCAGTCGTGCCGCCTGCTCCTGCCTCCCGTGGCCGGCTGTGCTACCACGGAGGCCTCACCGCCCCCTACTACTCCCACCGCTGGCCAGGCCCTGCAGCGACAGCAGCCTCACACCGCAGCCGAACCAGTGAACCCTCGTACTCCTCTCCGCGTGGGCTTCCACTGTCGCGTCTTCCCCGGCTCCGCGTCGTCCCCTTCCTAGGCCTCGCTGTCATCCACCACCCTGGTGCTCTCGGCGCAGCGTGGTCAACATGGTCAAGGAATGACTTCCATCGGAAGAGTACTGTACGTGGAGAGGCTGACAGCTGGGTCCACGGCCGCAGCAAGGAAGTGCCTCCTTATTACGCGCAAAATAATGATTCCTCCACCGGACGGGCCACCGTATTTCACGAAAAAAACGTTTCCCCCTGACTGCTGGGACCCACCAGCTACATCTTCGCACGCAAGGAAGTGCCTGACAGTCGGGACCCACCTGGTCGAAGCGTACATAGCGTTCTCATTCTGGTCGCGAACATGTACGTACATACGATCGGTCTGTCTGCAGGTTGCAGCGGTGAACCGTGGCCGTGCAAGGAAGGGCACGTGTCATAGTAGAGGCGCGCACATGTCGTAGTAGAGGCGCGCACGTAGCATGTACACATACGTACAACGGCCAGGGTGCAAGAAAGAAAATACGGCCACGTACGTACATACGGGTGGGGCCTCGAACGCCTACTCTTGCATACGTACGGCCAGGGCTCGTGTACATGGCTGGGTCAGAACGGAGAAACTGCGTTGTCGTCGTGTTCATGGGGAGCCAACCGGCTGGGTCGGAACGGAATGCATCATCGTGTTCATCGGGAGCCAACCGGCTTGGACGGAATAGCCGATGGAAACGAGGCCTAGCGTACCACAGAACGGAGGAAACGGCCTTGTGTTCGACCGGCCACGGTGGAAACGGGATCCTGTTCATGGGGAGGGGTCTGGCGTACCGCAAAACGGAGGAAACGGACCTCCTACGGTCGAAACGGGGTCATGTTGACCGGGAGGGGTGTGGCGTACCGCAAAACGAAGGAAACAGACTTGTGTTGGAGCGCTACGGTCGAAATGGGGGTCCTGTTAATTGGGAGGTGTGTGGCGTACCGCAAAACGGGACTCCACGGGATACTGTTCATCTCCACCGTCGACCTCCTCCAGCCTTCACGGGCTACTGTTCATCCACCATCGACCTCCTCCAGCCTCCACCTGCGACTGTTCATCCACGGGCTCCTGTTCATCCAGCCTCCACCACGCGCTCCTCCACCGGCTACTGTTCAACCAGCCCTCTACACGGGGTCCTGTTCAACCACCCCTCCATGGGCTACTGTTCATCCAGCCCTCCACCGGCTACTGTTCAACCAGCCCTCCACGGGGTCGTCCTGTTCATCCAGCCCTCCACCGGCTCGATCGATCGGGGTCCTGTTCATCCAACGGCAACGGCCTCTACTACCACGGTGTCCTGTTCATCCAACCCCCCACCGGGAACTGTTCATCCAAACCCCCCAACAACACTCACTGTTCATCAAGGGAAGGAGGCAGCAGGTTCGATCGGCTTCAGTTAGCAGCAGTAGCGAACGAAGCAATCGCTCGATCGGGTTCAGTTAACAGCCATTGATCGATCGCTCGGGTTCAGTAACGCATAGCCTGCAGTGCAATCGCTCGGGTTCAGTTAGAGCCCAACGCCTCGCTCTGGTTCAGTTAGAGCGCAAAGCCTCGCACACACACGCGTACGTACGAGAGAAACGCGCATCGCTCGGCCCCCGACCATCCACCGTAACTGGGAACACCCCGATATTTTCCTTGCCCTCGCTTCTACCACGGTTTTTTTCCTCATGGACGGCCCAAAGAATGTCATGCAGCTGCGTCTCCGGCCCACCCAGGACGAAAAGCCCATTTTCTGTCATGATTTTTTGTCATAGAAGTAGGAGCCCACCACATCTATGATGATACTGGGTTTTGTCACAATTATCGTCATAGAAGTGTCATAAGTATGACAGAAAAAAATCGTTCGGCCCTAAATGTCACGGATGTGTCTTTTTTTGTAGTGATGTTACTTTCCTGAGATTCGATCGTCGGTATCATCATACCTAGTTCAATCTCGTTACCGGCAAGCCTCTTTACTCGTTCTGTAATGCATCATCCCGTGACTAACTCATTAGTCACACTGCTTGCAAGGCTTATAGTGATGTGCATTACCGAGAGGGCCCAGAGATACCTCTCCGATACACGGAGTGACAAATCCTGATCTCGATCTATGCCAACCCAACAAACACCTTCGGAGACATCTGTAGAGCATCTTTATAATCACCCAGTTACATTGTGACGTTTGATAGCACACAAGGTGTTCCTCCGGTATTCGGGAGTTGCATAATCTCATAGTCAGAGGAACATGTATAATTCATGATGAAAGCAATAGCAATAAAACTAAACGGTCATTATGCTAAGCTAACGGATGGGTCTTGTCCATCACATCATTCTCTAATGATGTGATCCCGTTCATCAAATGACAACACATGTCTATGGTCAGGAAACATAACCATCTTTGATTAACGAGCTAGTCAAGTAGAGGCATACTAGGGACACTCTGTTTTGTCTATGTATTCACACATGTACTAAGTTTCCGGTTAATACAATTCTAGCATGAATAATAAACATTTATCATGATATAAGGAAATATAAATAACAACTTTATTATTGCCTCTAGGGCATATTTCCTTCAGTCTCCCACTTGCACTAGAGTCAATAATCTAGTTCACATCGCCATGTGATTTAACACCAATAGTTCACATCACCATGTGATTAGTTCACATCACCATGTGACAAATACCCAAAGGGTTTTACTAGAGTCAATAATCTAGTTCACATCGCTATGTGATTAACACCCAAAGAGTACTAAGGTGTGATCATGTTTTGCTTGTGAGAGAAGCTTAGTCAATGGGAAGAGTCGTGTGTATTTTGCAAATTTTCTATGTTTACAATGCTCTACATGGAGATACTCTAGCTAATTGCTCCCACTTTCAATATGTATCCAGATTGAGACTCGAAGTCATCCGGATCGGTGTAAAAGCTTGCATCAGCGTAACTCTTTACGACGAACTCTTTATCACCTCCATAACCGAGAAATATCTCCTTAGTCTTCTAAGGATAATTTTGACCGATGTTAAGTGATCCACTCCTAGATCAATATCATAACCCCTTGCCAAACTCATGGCAAGGTACACAATAGGTTTGGTACACAGCATAGCATACTTTATAGAACCTATGGCTGAGGCATAGGGAATGACTTTCATTCTCTTCCTATTTTCTGTCGTGGTCGTGTTTTGAGTCTTACTCAACTTTACACCTTGCAATACAAGCAAGAACTCCTTCTTTGACTGTTCCATTTCGAACTACTTCAAAAATCTTGTCAAGGTATGTACTCATTGAAAAATCTTATCAAGCATCTTGATCTATCTCTATAGATCTTTATGCCCAATATGTAAGCAGCTTCACCAAGGTCTTTCTTTGGAAAACTCCTTTCAAACACTCCTTTATGCTTTCCAGAAAATTCTACATCATTTCTGATCAACAATATGTCATTCACATATACTTATCAGAAAGGCTGTAGTGCTCCCACTCACTTTCTTGTAAATACAGGCTTCACCACAAGTCTGTATAAAACTATATGCTTTGATCAACTTATCAAATCGTATATTCCAACTCTGAGATGCTTGCACCAATCCATAGATGTATCGCTGGAGCTTGCACATTTTGTTAGCACCTTTAGGATTGACAAAACCTTCTGGTTGTATCACATACAACTCTTTTTCAATAAATCCATTAAGGAATGCAGTTTTGACATCCATTTGCCAGATTTCATAAAATGCGGCAACTGCTAACATGATTCGGATAGACTTTTAAGCATCGATACGAGTGAGAAAATCTCATCATAGTCAACACCTTGAACTTGTCAAAAACCTTTTGCGACAATTCGAGTTTTGTGGATAGTAACACTACTATCAGCGTCCGTCTTCCTCTTGAAGATCCATTTATTCTCAATGGCTCAGCAATCATCGGGCAAGTCAATCAAAGTCCATACTTTGTTCTCATACATGGATCCCATCTCAGATTTCATGGCCTCAAGCTATTTCACGGAATCTGGGCTCATCATCGCTTCCTCATAGTTCGTAGGTTCGTCATGGTCTAGTAACATGACTTCCAGAACAGGATTACCGTACCACTCTGGTGCGGACCGTACTCTGGTTGACCTACGAGGTTAGGTAGTAACTTGATCTGAAGTTTCATGATCATCATCATGAGCTTCCTCACTAATTGGTGTAGGAATGACTGGAACTGATTTTTGTGATGAACTACTTTCCAATTCGGGAGAAGGTACCATTACCTCATCAAGTTCTACTTTCCTCCCAGTCACTTCTTTCGAGAGAAACTCCTTCTCTAGAAAGGATCCATTCTTAGCAACAAAATATCTTGCCTTCGGATCTGTGATAGAAGGTGTACCCAATAGTTTCTTTTGGCTATCCTATGAAGACGCACTTCTCCGATTTGGGTTCGAGGTTATTAGTTTGAAACTTTTTCACATAAGCATCGCAATCCCAAACTTTAAGAAACGACGGCTTTGGTTTCTTGCCAAACCATAGTTCATACGGTGTCGTCTCAACGGATTTAGATGGTGCCCTATTTAACGTGAATGCAGCTGTCTCTAATGCATAACTCCAAAACGATAGTGGTAAATCGGTAAGAGACATCACAGATCGCACCATATCCAATAAAGTACGATTACGACATTGGGACACACCATTATGCTGTGGTGTTCCAGGTGGCGTGAGTTGCGAAACTATTCCACATTGTTTCAAATGAAGACCAAACTCGTAACTCAAATATTCGCCTCCGCGATCAGATCGTAGAAACTTTATTTTCTTGTTACGATGATTTTCCACTTCACTTTGAAATTCTTTGAACTTTTCAAATGTTTCAGACTTATGTTTCATTAAGTAGATATACCCATATCTGCTCAAATCATCTGTGAAGGTCAGAAAATGATGATATCCACCGCGAGCCTCAACACTTATCGGACCGCATACATCGATATGTATTATTTCCAATTAGTCAATGGCTTACTCCATTGTTCCGGAGAACGGAGTTTTAGTCATCTTGCCCATGAGGCATGGTTCGCAAGCATCAAGTGATTCCAAAAGCCCATCAGCATGGAGTTTCTTCATGTGCTTTACACCAATATGACCTAAACGGCAGTGCCACAAATAAGTTGCACTATCATTATTAACTTTGCATTTTTTGGCTTCAATATTATAAATATGTGTATCACTACGACCGAGATTCAATAAACCATTTATATTGGGTGTATGACCATAGAAGGTATTATTCATGTAAACAGAACAACTCTGACTTTAAATGAATAACCGTATTGCAATAAACATGATCCAATCATATTCATGCTCAATGCAAACACCAAATAACATTTATTTTAGGTTCAACACTAATCCCGAAGGTAAAGGGAGTGTGAGATGGTGATCTTATCAACCTTTGGAATCATTTCCAACACACATCGTCACCTCGCCCTCAACTAGTCTTTGTTCATTTTGTAACTCCTGTTTCGAGTTACTAATCATAGCAACTGAACCAGTATCAAATACCCAGGGCTACTATGAACACTAGTAAAGTACACATCAATAACATGTATATAATATATACTTTTGTTCACTTTGCCATCCTTCTTATCCGCCAAGTATTTGGGGTAGTTCCGCTTCCAGTGACCATTTCCTTTGCAGTAGAAGCACTCAGTTTCAGGCTTGGGTCTAGCTTTGGGCTTCTTCATGGGAGTGGCAACTTGCTTGCCATTCTTCTTGAAGATCCCTTTCTTTCCCTTGCCCTTTTACTTGAAACTAGTGGTCTTGTCAACCATCAACATTTGATGCTTTTCTTGATTTCTACCTTCGTCGATTTCAGCATCATGAAGAGCTCGGGAATCGTTTTCATCATCCCTTGCATATTATAGTTCATCACAAAGTTCCAGTAACTTGGTGATAGTGACTGGAGAACTCTGTCAATCACTATCTTATCTGGAAGATTAACTCCCACTTGATTCAAGCGATTGTAGTACTCAGACATTCTAAGCACATGCTCACTGGTTGAGGTATTCTCCTCCATCTTGTAGGCAAATTACTTGTCAGAGGTCTCATACCTCTCGACTCGGGCATGAGTCTGAAATACCAATTTCAGCCCTTGGAACATCTTATATGCTCTATGGCATTCAAAACGTTTTTGAAGTCCCAGTTCTAAGTCATAAAGCATGGCGCACTAAACTATCAAGTAGTCATCATACCGAGCTTGCCAAACGTTCATAACGTCTGCATCTGCTCCTGCAATAGGTCTGTCACCTAGCGGTGCATCAAGGACATAATTCTTCTGTGCAGCAATGAGGATAATCCTCTGATCACGGACCCAGTTCGCATCTTTGCTACTATCATCTTTCAACTTATTTTTCTCTAGGAACATATCAAAAAATAAACGGGAGCTACATCGCAAGCTATTGATCTACAACATAGATATGCAAATACTATCAGGACTAAGTTCATGATAAATTAAAGTTTAATTAATCATATTACTTAAGAACTCCCACTTAGATAGATATCCCTCTTGTTATCTAAATGATCACGTGATCCATATCAACTAAACCATGTCCGATCATCACGTGAGATGGAGTAGTTTTCAATGGTGAACATCTCTATGTTGATCATATCAACTATATGATTCATGCTCGACCTTTTGGTCTCAGTGTTCCGAGGCCATATCTGCATATGCTAGGCTTGTCAAGTTTAACCCGAGTATTCTGCATGTGCAAAACTGGCTTGCACCCGTTGTATGTGAAAGTAGAGCTTATCACACCCGATCATCACGTGGTGTCTCAGCACGAAGAACTATCGCAACGGTGCATACTCAGGGAGAACACTTATACCTTGAAATTTTAGTAAGGGATCATCTCATAATGCTACCGTCGTTCTAAGCAAAATAAGATGCATAAAAGATAAACATCATATGCAATCAAAATATGTGACATGATATGGCCATTATCATCTTGTGCCTTTGATCTCCATCTCCAAAATACCGTCATGATCTCCATCGTCACCGGCATGACACCATGATCTCCATCATCTTGATCTCTATCAACGTGTCGTCACATGGTCGTCTCGCCAACTATTGCTTTTGCAACTATTGCTATCGCATAGCGATAAAGTAAAGCAATTATATGGCGCTTGCATCTTATGCAATAAAGAGACAACCATAAGGCTCCTGCCAGTTGCTGATAACTTTAACAAAACATGATCATCTCATACAACAATTTATATCTCATCAAGTCTTGACCATATCACATCACAACATGCCCTGCAAAAACAAGTTAGACGTCCTCTACTTTGTTGTTGCAAGTTTTACGTGGCTGCTACGGGCTTCTAGCAAGAACCGTTCTTACCTACGCATAAAACCACAACGATTTTTCATCAAGTGTGATGTTTTAACCTTCAACAAGGACCGGTCGTAGTCAAACTTGATTCAACTAAAGTTGGAGAATCTGACACCCGCTAGCCACCTGTGTGCGAAGCACGTCGGTAGAACCAGTCTCATGAACGTGGTCATGTAATGTCGGTCCGGGCCGCTTCATCCAACAATACCGCCGAATCAAAGTAAGACGTTGTTGGTAAGCAGTATGACTATTATCGCCCACAACTCTTTGTGTTCTACTCGTGCATATAACATCTACGCATAGACCTGGCTCGAATGCCACTGTTGGGGAACGTAGTATTTAGGAGAAGCATAGAAACGAGCGGGGAGAGTGTGTCCACGTACCCTCATAGACCGAAAGCGGAAGTGTTTAGTAACGCGGTTGATGTAGTCGAACGTCTTCGCGATCCAACCGATCCAAGTACCGAACGTACGGCACCTCCGTGTTCAGCACACGTTCAACACGATGACGTCCCTCGAGCTCTTGATCCAGTTGAGGACGAGGGAGAGTTCCGTCAGCACGACGGCGTGGTGACGGTGATGATGATGTTACCGGCGCAGGGCTTCGCCTAAGCACTACAGCGATATGACCGAGGTGTTAACTATGGAGGGGGGCGCCGGACACAGCTAGGAACAATTGATGTGTGTTCTAGGGGTGCCTTCCCCACGTATATAAAGGAGGGAGAGGGAGGGAGGAAGCCTAGGGCGCGCCCAAGTAGGAGGAATCCTACTTGGGCCCCTAGTCCAATTCTCCCCCCCCCCCCTCCCCTTACCATATTTGGACAAGGGGGAAAGGAAGGAGGGGGAGGGGAAGGAAGTATGAGTCCTACTTCATACTTTCCTTTTCCTCCTCTCCTTACCATTTCTCCCCACGTGGCTGGCCCTATAGGGGGCACACCAGCCCCTTGTGGGCTGGTGTGTTCCCTTACTTGGCCCATTAAGCCCATATCTTTGCCGGGGGTTGCTCGGAACCCCTTCCGGTGACCCAGTATCACCCGGAACACTTTCGGTGTCCAAATACCATCCTCCTATATATGAATCTTTACCTCTCGACCATTCGAGACTCTTCGTCATGTCCGTGATCTCATCTGGAACTCCGAACAAACTGCGGTCATCAAATCACATAACTCATAATACAAATCATCATTGAACGTTAAGCGTGTGGACCCTACGGGTTGGAGAACTATGTAGACATGACCGAGAAACATCTCCGGTCAATAACCAATAGCGGAACCTGGATGCTCATATTGGCTCCTACATATTCTACGAAGATCTTTATCAGTCAAACCGCATAACAACATACGTTGTTCCCTTTGTCATCGGTATGTTACTTGCCCGAGATTCGATCGTCGGTATCATCATACCTAGTTCAATCTCGTTACCGGCAAGTCTCTTTACTCGTTCTGTAATGCATCATCTCGTGACTAACTCATGTCACATTGCTTGCAAGGCTTATAGTGATGTGCATTACCGAGAGGGCCCAGAGATACCTCTCCGATACACGGAGTGACAAATCCTAATCTCGATCTATGCCAACCCAACAAACACCTTCGGAGACCATCTGTAAAGCATCTTTATAATCACCCAGTTACGTTGTGACGTTTGATAGCACACAAGGTGTTCCTCCGGTATTCGGGAGTTGCATAATCTCATAGTGAGAGGAACATGTATAAGTCATGATGAAAGCAATAGCAATAAAACTAAACGATCATTATGCTAAGCTAACGGATGGGTCTTGTCCATCACATAATTCTCTAATGATGTGATCCCGTTCATCAAATGACAACACATGTCTATGGTCAGGAAACATAACCATCTTTGATAAACGAGCTAGTCAAGTAGAGGCATACTAGGGACACTCTGTTTTCTCTGTGTATTCACACATGTACTAAGTTTCTGGTTAATACAATTCTAGCATGAATAATAAACATTTATCATGATATAAGGAAATATAAATAACAACTTTATTCTTATTTATTTTATTCCCAAAATTGAAAAATACCTTGCTTCATTTTATTCTTATTTATTTTATTTGGCGTTCGATCTATCAATCTACTACAATTTTATTCACGTCCGTTTGCCCATCTTGGGGCACCGCTACCCGAAAGGGATTGACAACCACTTTTAGACGTCGGGTTGCGAGTATTTGTTATTTGTGTGCAGGTGTTGTTTACGTTGTGTTGCTTGGTTCTCCTACTGGTTTGATAACCTTGGTTTCATCACTGAGGGAGATACCTACTGCTGCTGTGTTGCATCATCCCTTCCTCTTTGGGGAAATACCGACGTAGCTTCAAGCCGCCATCAGACCTTGTTCTGTTGAGGCGAGCTTCGGGCTCTTGGTCTCATCTTGGTTCACCTTTGCTCAATGACGATGCAATGACGCCTCCCCGACTTGCTAATCGTCTTGAACTTCCATGGTGGAGCTCTCAGTCAAGGTTCGTGTTAAGCTCTGGCACTCGTTGATTGTGGATGCTCCTCTGTTGTGCTGTGGGGTTTGATACGCACGCCGGTGCGGTGCGTTAGGTTGTTTGTAGAATCTTGGTATTGTGATCCCTCGACGCACCCCTCATCTACCTGGTCCTGTTAATCTGCTAGCTAGGTCTTGCCTTATGTTGGGCATCCTGTTCCTCTCCTTTTCTTGTAACACTTGTTACTTGTCTGGTTTTCGGCTCAGTTTTCCTCATAAACGGGGTCAATTTGTTAAGGTTTTTGATCCGGTTTTTCTTATAAACTGGATCACTCTCCTGGCATATATTCAGGTGGAGGGACTCCTCCCCCGGTGATTCTCAAAAAAAAATCTGTTGTGGGTTTATTTCTGCTATATGTTAATGTGCTCATGCTGTCTTTCAAGATTTCTGACGCTAAAATTAGATTTATTATGTTTGCCAATTGAAAGTTTACATGTACTTTAATTATTGATGTATCATCTAGGTTGCCTATCTTTTGCCTAAACTAAGCCTATTGTCATACAGTCACGTTAACAAATATAGCAGCTTGATTAGCGCACACAATCCCGCCTCAAGAGGCGCCACAACCACTAGTATTAAAGGTGAGTTGGTAGGTTTGCCTCGCCTCCTCCGAGTTTTTTCTCCCCACAACCCTTTCTACCCTTTGGTTTTTTGATTTTTTTACAATCTCAACCAATGTCGTGCAAAGTAAAAAACCAATGTAAATAGAGTAACTTGGAATAATCTAAACAAATCGATATTTTCCCAAAGCCACGTGCATTAACTCAATTACATCAAATCCTAACAAAATCTCAATTAAATCTAAAATTTCCTTGCCTTCCCCTATTTATGCCCAAAATCAAATTAAACCTCGACAAAACTTTATTAAACCAAAATTTTCCTTGCCTTCCCCATACTCATGCTCAAATCAAATATAAAATCATACCAAAAATGTAGAATATGGTGGTTGTATGTCAGACAAAATTGATGTTGAACCAGTAGAATAGGTATGCCCCATTACAAGACACGTGCAATTAGCTAGTACTTGCGTGCATGGGTTCAGGACATCCGCGACGCCCTCGGGCCTATGCCACTTGTCCAGTATGTTGATTCTTGGTGACATGTCGGATTCACCCACTCTCTCGGACCGCCATGATAGGTTGTGCTAGCATTGGACCAGCTCAAGCATATATACCGCCAAATCCTGCTACGATCAACTCTTCATTGATTCTATCCCAGACTCACATTGGCGTCTCACCTAGACTTGTCCCCGCTTCAGATCAAGGTATTCCTCTGGCTTGCCCTTCATGAACGTTGCTGGAATGCCGGCAGGCTCGCGCGTCGTGGCCTTCCCCAGGAGCCTTCTTGCCTCCTTTGCGACCAGGCTCCGAAGTGCATGTCTCACCTGCTTGGCGGATGTTCGTTCTCACGCCAAGTATGGCACGAGATTCTCTCCTGTTGCAGGATTCCTGTCGCGTCGCAAACCCCCGACGACCCATTCTTGTACTGGTGGTCAAACTGCCAAAGCATCATCCCTCCTTCCATGCACAAGGGCCTGGATATTCCCTCATCTCATTGACTGCTTGGGAGCTTTGGAAGCACCGCAACGGTTGTACTTTCGACGGCCTCCGACCTTCTATCGACCGCACCACCGAACCATCCGCGAGGAAGCGAGGCTATGGGCGAGAGCGGACGCCGCTGGTCTCCATCGAAGCATGGAGGCTAGCCGGCGTGTGAGTTGTGTGGGCTGAGCATCCCACTTCCCTGTTTTGCTCTGGGTGTTCACTTCCGCCACTTTCATGTACGTGATCTTGTGTAACGCATAAAACCCTTGCCATTTTATTCTCTCTATGTATCAAAGAAAATTACACAAGCTTTCTGTGTTCGCGAAAAAGCTAGTAGTCTCAATATCTCTGTAGGTCCAGCTCAACGACGAAAAACAAACATACATTGCCACCTTCTAGGAAGTTTCCACAGCTCTGCACATGTCTAACTTGAGCAGACGATGCCACGCTAATCTAAAAAAATAAAAAACAGAGGGATTATGCCGATGCTTCATGTACAAGCAAACAACCCGTCAAGCCATTGTAAATTTGTGGGGGACAGATTGAGTGATAGCGGCAACCGGCAGCCGGAAGGGTCAGTCAACTCTTGAGCAGCACAGATGCCTTCAAAGGAAAGCACCTGCTGATATCGATTCAAGTTCAGGCTAAAGCGCCATCGTCAAGACTACCTCCCGTCCGTTCCACCTCCTCCACCTCCCTCTGAAGCCAATCGGCACCACCACCGCCGCCGCCACGCAACCGCGTTGACCGCTCCCCCGAGGCGCGCCCCTGCGCCGCGGCAGCCCACCGGAGCATTGAGCAAGCACACCCCAGACGCCCTGCGCTGCCGCTCGCCAGAGTCTCCCACCGACCCGCGATGTCGCGCGGCGGCGGGTGGTGCCCGCCGATGGATCTACTGCGGTCGGAGGCGATGCAGCTGGTGCAGGTCATCATCCCCGCCGAGTCGGCGCGCCTCGCCGTCTCCAACCTCGGCGACCTCGGCCTCCTCCAGTTCAAGGACGTACGTATACGCGCGCACGCTCACACCTTTGCTTGCTTATTATTGCTTGGATTTCAATCTGTTTCCCCACTCCCGTCCGTTCGATCGCGTAATGCTGCTCGTCGTGTTCCTTCAAGCTCAGGTGCGGTGCGGACCGGCGGTGTGCACCTAGCGTTTTGGGTTTCGGCGGTTTAAACAATAGAGCATTGCGTGCTATGATACGCGATGTGGACTGCATATGTCTCAACCGATAGCCAACGTGCGGCATTGACCGCTTGAGATAAACAATTATAGGATTGACCCAGCGATACAGATTACTACTAGTCCTCCCTTGTATTTAGGCCATGTTCGGAGGTACTCCGCTCCACAGCTCCACTCTCGGATCTGGTGGAGTTATAGTTGAAATTTGCGGAGTGCCAGTTTACTGGCTCCACAGCTCCAGAGAGCTGGTGGGATTCCGAACGGCCCTTTAGGATCATATTTTGATTAATAAATCAGGACGGAGGTAGTAGAAGAGATAGCACGTGCCTCAACCAGATAAAAACTTAGCTAAAATGATGCTGTTGCAACAGGTGTAGGTGTCAGGAAAAGTTGCCGCATCTCAAAATTTGGCACGAACAAAAGCCCCTTCCCTATTATTGCAATTTGAAAATGGCAAATTGAGGCATGGATTTGCGCGACAGTGATCATATACCATGCGGGACACTGTCATCTTGAACTCTACACATGGCGGCTAACGCACTCACTGCTGAGGCCGATCACTGGTTATACACGATCCTAGTGGTATGCGCTTCAGGCCCTTGTTTTCTCTGGTATATCCCTCCACAAGTGGTGTGTTCTTCGAATGGAGGAGGCACAATGTTCTTCATGAAGCACATGAGGAGGCAACCTTTTGTCCTTTTCATGGATGAGCATAAAATGCCTTAGGATGATGCCTTTTCACGGAACATCACTAGGATCATACTCCCTCCGTCCCGAATTATTTGTCGCATAAATGAATGTATCTAGACGTATTTTTGGTTCTAGAATCTAGATACATCCATTTCTATCAATTTCTCTGACGAGTAATTCAGGACGGAGGGAGTAGTTAATAATAGCCTAATTTTATGTCCTTGTGATAAATTTGGAACTATAAACATTTCAAATTTTGTTAATTATTTTAAGTATTTTTCTACAACTACTGACAACCGTACATGTAGCGCTATCTTATGAGATTATGTAACCTCAGGTGAACTTATTTTAGCTAGGAATTTCGTAAGGTAAAACGTGAAACCTGTTGACATAGGTGATTTTTATCTGTGTTAAGTCATGCATTTTTCCTTTTTGTTTAGTCCAGGAGAATCTAATATCTGCCCTTTGTTTCAGCTTAATGCGGACAAGAGCCCATTCCAACGGGCATATGCTGCCCAGGTACGAGGCCTTATCTAATGCTTTCTTCTTGCTGTGCTCTGTTATGCTATATGGCCTTATATCTGTTCAGCTTATTACGATTGACAGTTTCTTGAATACCTGTAAAGGGACTAAATCCCGTGTCTGTCACTGATTAAATTTCGTATAGAACTGTATGTCTTTTCAGCATCTTTTTTAGTTTATGCTGTGAAAACAATATCCTATTCTGATGAGGCGAAACTGACAAGGTTCTGAAACACTTTCTAACCTCAATTTTTAAAACAAAAACTTCTAAACTCAAAATTAAACAAAATAATGACCAGATTATCACCATTTTCCTATGATACATAGTGGGTTAATACATGTCCCCATTATATGAGGATGGAGTCAGAATATCCAGTTAATGCAATGATTTGGGTTTCAGAATCCTACGTTATCCTGATTACATGTAACCTAATGTGAAAAGGACTAAACCCAAAATATTTCGCATTCGTCTTGTGCTCTGAATCATAACCATATTTACTACTAGTTCATACTGATCTGTGAATTTAATAATCTTTTTTCTGCACATACACCTTGTGCAGATCAAGACGTGTGGTGAAATGGCTCGCAAGTTGCGTTTTTTCAAGGAACAAATGTCGAAAGCTGCCATATTGACTTCTCCCACGCAATTTTCAGGAGCTCCTTTGGAAATTGGTGATCTGGAGGTATTTAATTAAGGAAACTTATGCCCTCATCATTTGCACGTTGTAAGTGTAGAATTTTGTTTTAACATTGTCAACTAACAGATAAAACTTGGGGAATTTGAAGCTGAGCTAACTGAAGTAAATACAAATAATAGAAAATTGCAGAGGACATACAATGAGCTGGTGGAGTACAATGTTCTTCTAGAAAAGGTATGACCACATTAAAGCATAATTAAATAATTTATTTGATGCAATTCACTTTTCTCTTTTCGTGCATTGACGAGAGCACCATAAACTGAAAGGAATTAAATCCTGAAATTCCCTGAGGTGCAAGGTGAAAAAGAAACAATACAAACAACTTGCTTGTAGAACATTTGTGACATCAAGGAAAGATAATCGACTCTCTAATATCTATAAACACCCTGATATAGTTAAAAACTTAAAATGTAGCAACATTTACCACCATTGATTTCGAATTGCATTCATTGTACATTACTTTGGGTTTTATTGAACATGACATGAAATTCCTGATATTCCAATCTCAAGCCGGGATCAGAAATTTATAAAAAGTATAATTGTCATCGGCGCAGTCTTCGCCAAACAAATGTGAAACCACAAACTATATATTTTGATGATTGAGATTACAGAGTAGTATTGATCGACTGAATGAAAAGAAACATCTCTTTACAACTTTTAATGAAAATTTAGAAGAGAGTAGTTTCTTTTGTTTTGAAAGAAGAGAGTAGTTTCTGCCGGCTCGTGTTTGGATCAACAACATGACAGGAGGCATGTAGCAAGCATTCCAAGAAGTAGCGCATAGCAACAGCAGGAGGATGAGGAGTCAGATAAATATCTGTTTATTGCTGGAGGAAACAATTCATTGTTAAATTTGTATGCAATTAGGAACCCTTGTCTTATTGGAATCTGGTCATGTTAGTTTTCTTTAGCCTGAGTACATCGTAATCTTTAGGCAAGCAAGAAATAAGTTCCTTATACCTGAACTTCCTTTGTGCCGAGGGGTAAGCTGCTGACTGCATTTGCACCTTGCTGCCAAAGCGTGCTCCTCGCAATGGGTACCATGACTTGTGCAGTGCAATTATTTTTCTTTTCTCGTTGTGTGTTGCCAGTTAGTTGAAGATTTGTGCTTGCTGTGCCTACACAGGGCACCTAATTATCCAGTTGTGCACTTTTTTCTGCAATGAGTATTATTTTTCTCGCACGCCAAATTTTAAGTGTGCACTATGTGTTGAGGCTTCTGATTTTTTGAGCTATGGGGCATTATTTTTAAAACTATTTTAAACTATGCCCTTTTTTTGTGTGTTTTAGGATGTATTTTGCATGTGAAGATATTTTATTTCTACATAATCGAGAGTCCTATAATGGCATGTCCCTATAGTAGCTCCACCCATGGTTATGTGTTGTTCATTACTGACTCTATTTACTTAATTACTTTCAGACCGGTGAGTTTTTCTACTCAGCTCAAAGAAGTGCGGCAGAGCAACAGAGGGAAATGGTGGCTGATCAGTCTGGTGATTCTTCTCTGGAGAGTCCTTTATTGCATCAGGTGAGGACCATTTTTCTAGTAAAGCAATATATTAGCTCTCCTTGTTTTCATACTTCTTCTTTCGTTGCAGGAAATGGTGATAGATCCATCGAAACATGTGAAGCTTGGTTCCCTGATTGGTCTTGTGCCAAAGCAAAAGGCTATGGCCTTTGAGCGTATACTTTATCGTGCCACCAGGGGCAATATGTTACTCCGACAAGAATCTGTTGATGAACCTATAACTGATCCACAATCTGGAGAGAAGGTTACTACTTTCCTTTGTCGTCAACTCCCTTCCATAAATTTTAGGAATTACTTATGAATATTCAATGTGATGCTTCTTTGTTTGTTTGTTTTTTGCGTTGAAGACGAAGTTTCTTATGTCAGATGATTGAAAATGAACCTGATCAGTACTATTGTATGGGATATTGAGATATCAAAAGAATCATAAATAGCCTATCCTGTGACAGGTGTGGCATGCCCAGTCAGCACTAAGGTGTGGACCCAAGCAGTTAGAATGGGGGAAAATTAGAAGGGGTAAATAGTGGCACACGCTTGCTTAAATTGGGTAAAAATGTGAAAATTCTGCTAAATGGGGTATTTCCTGTCACAAACATGAAACTAGGGCATAAAAAAATGGAATTCACTCTACAAATTATTATCTTCTCGGCAATGATGTTTAGCATTCAGCTGTTTGCTTAAAGCCACTTCGTATTGTTTTTATTTTTTCCCCACTAGTTATGTACTTAATTCTGAAATATAATTTTCCTCATATGGTTTTGTCACTATAATGTATTGACAGGCCGTGAAAAATTCTTTCGTTATATTCTACTCTGGGGAGAGAGCGAAATCCAAGATTCTAAAAATCTGTGATGCTTTTGGTGCCAACCGTTATCCGTTTCCAGAAGACCTTGCCACACAATTACATACTATTCAGGAGGTTGGTGTCTACCCCTGTGTGTTGTTCTTTAAACCATGTTGGTGCTCATTTTGCTTTGTGGATTAGTTCTCTTGAAGAGAATGCTGGGACCTCCTCTCGTGATTGCTTCTGTATGTATATCTATGTGATGTTCTTGAGCATACACTGTATATTTGACATTAGTACCATACAATAGATAGCACATCATCATATTAAACCCGCTATTATTTAGTACTTTAGGACACATTTTTATAAACTGGAGGGTGTATTTTCTTTTCTTCTTTTTGGTGTTTCATGTTTGATGAGATAGGTAATCTTGTTGAATTTTTTTCCTTTCTGTCTCAAGCTTGTGCAGAAGTTCTGAATTGTAGTCGAAAATTCTTTCACAAAAGCTGTTGTACTATATTTACTAAGTTACTATTATTTGTTCTGAAACATTTACAACTGTGTAGGTATCTGGAAAAGTGTCAGAGTTGAAGGCAACTGTTGAAATAGGTTTAGCTCATCGTGATGGCATACTTAAAAGTATAGCTTGTGAGTATGAACAATGGAACAACCTGGTAAGCTTGTATTATAAACAATCTTTTGGTATGTTTCTTATCATGCAAAATAGAAGTCCGTGCTATTTGAACAATGCTTGCTGAATATCTTATTAATTTACTTGCATTCAAGTTTAATTCTGATTGACATACAAATGCTTCAGTTAAAGAAGGAAAAGGCTATTTACCACACGCTAAACATGTTCAGTCTTGATGTAACAAAGAAATGTTTAGTTGCTGAGGGGTGGAGTCCAGTTTTTGCTACAAGTCAGGTATGCAGCTACACCTTCATCCCTTCCGGCATTGATGTTTTCTGGCTGCTATTTTGGTTTCGGTTACTCTTTTTTTGTCCATAAGGTTTAAGAGTTTATTTACCTATTGTAGGTACAAGATGCACTTCATCGTGCTACTACTGGTAGCAACTCCGAAGTTGGTTGTATTTTCCAAATTCTAAACACACGAGAATCTCCGCCAACGTATTTCCAGACAAATAAATTTACATCCTCCTTCCAGGACATTGTAGATGCCTATGGGTAAGTTTCAAAAATATAAAGATTGTTAGGGAAACATTAGTGAGCCATAAGCCAGTATATATGTACACGTACATGTGTGTAGGAAACCTCTTATACAATGAGGTATTACACAACCAATATGGCTCTTTGCCAAGCTTACAAGAAGTAGAATCTGAAGGACCACAAAGACAACAATGTTGTACGAAAGAATAAAGACATATGTGAACGACAAATATGTTCCAAACAGTGACGTTACTGAGCAAACAACCCAGTGGAGGAAGCGGCGGAGGCGGCGGCGGTGGAGAGCACGGAGGGACTGACAGGTGCAGCAGAGCCGGAACGTAGGAGAAGCCACTCAAACTCGTAGAGACTGAGAATCAGGGCAATGAGGACCAGTGCCAACCATGATACATCTCTCTGTATTTATCTATTTCATAATCAGTATATCTAGATCAGTATATTGTTTTGTCCATTTATTTGTTGATTTACTTTGTGTTTCCCTTTCCTAAACCTTTAGTATTGTGCTAATTTAGTGAAATTCTATCATAGTTATACTCTTTCTTGTGTTCCTTTCATTGTTTGTGTTGCTGATAGATAATTATGCCCCGTACTGGTCATGTTAAGTTTTAATTTCTATTATTTCTTTGTGCTATATGCATAGAATATGGAGCATAATTATCTATGTGGGTTAGGAGTTAGGACTTTTATCTTCAAACTAGTGATACTAATTCAGCATATCTGATATTTATTGTAATTTACAGAAATGGTTACCATCAACCAGGAATAACCTAGTCACTTCTTACTGCATAAAGGAATTGTTGGGGTTCATGCTATGTGCTAACTTTATAATTAACATAATTTGCAGTATTGCGAGCTATCAAGAAGTAAATCCTGGTTTATTTACTATCGTAACATTCCCCTTCTTATTTGCCGTCATGTTTGGTGATTGGGGTCATGGAATTTGTATATTTCTTACTGCAATGTACCTCATAATCCGAGAGAAGAAGCTAGCTTCACAGGTTTTGTCTCGAGCCTTCTCTTCTTCATTCAGTAGATATATGTGTTCCAAGGAAATTATTATTAACTTTCTTCATTTCTTTGTCGCAGAAACTAGATGACATAGTGGAAATAATGTTTGCTGGGCGCTATGTAATTTTGATGATGTCCCTTTTTTCAATTTACACTGGATTGATATATAATGAGTTCTTCTCGGTTCCATTTGAGCTCTTCGGTAAATCTGCCTATGCCTGCCATGATCCTTCGTGTGGGTAAGCTGCTGAATTTGTGCTCCTACTTTGGTGTTTTATGAAAACCGTATGACTTTCCCTTTTCCTCTTGTTTTATTTATAGGGATGCTACAACTGAAGGATTAGTTAGGGTGGGGCAAACGTACCCATTTGGTGTCGATCCAGTGTGGCATGGAAGCCGCAGTGAGCTGCCATTTCTCAATTCCCTAAAGATGAAAATGTCAATTCTTCTTGGAATTGCACAAATGAACCTTGGAATCGTGTTGAGTTTCTTTAATGCGAAGTATTTCAAAAATACTGTTAATGTTTGGTAGGTCGATCTCTTCCCACGAATAATCTGTCCTGTGATTTCAAAAATACTCATTCAGTTGTTGTGTCAACAGGTATCAGTTTGTTCCTCAGCTGATCTTCTTAAACAGCTTATTTGGTTACCTGTCACTCCTCATCATTATTAAGTGGTGCACTGGCTCAAAAGCTGACCTATACCACATAATGATATATATGTTCCTGAGTCCAACGGATGATATTGGGGAGAACCAGCTATTTCCTGGGCAGAGAATTGTGCAGGTTTGGTGATATTCATTGCTGCTGCCATGTGTTGATTCTGTCAGTTGCACATAACATTTCTTGTTTCCTCGCAGCTTGTTCTACTTCTACTTGCTCTGGTGTCTGTGCCTTGGATGCTGTTTCCGAAGCCATTGTTTCTCAAGAAGCAACATGAGCAGGTTGTAGACCTTTCTTAATTCCCTAACTGACTTCTCACTGGAATATATATCATATACCCACTTGTTGATATTTTCATTTGTCTCCATCAGAGACACCAAGGCCAGCATTACACCATGCTCCAGGAGACAGATGAATCAGTGGCTCAATTGGGAGGACAACATGAAAACCCACACAGCCATGAGGAGTTTGAATTCAGTGAAGTTTTGGTCCACCAGCTGATCCACACAATTGAGTTTGTGCTCGGTGCGGTCTCCAATACTGCCTCATATCTTCGTCTTTGGGCTCTCAGGTATCATTGAACATGATATAATTAACACGTCAACCCCAAATAAGTACTCCCTCCGTTCCTAAATATAAGACCTTTTAGGGATTCCACTATAGACTACATACGGAGCAAAATGAGTGAATCTACAAGTTCATGTCTATATACATCCGTATGTAGTTTATAGTGGAATCTCTAAAAGGTCTTATATTTAGGAACGGAGGGAGTAAGTTTCTCCTCACGATACAGACATTGACAAGTAATCAATGTCTTTATTTTTGCAGTCTCGCGCACTCGGAACTGTCCAGTGTCTTTTATGATAAGGTTCTTCTTCTTGACAAGTAATCAATGTCTTTATTTTTGCAGTCTCGCGCACTCGGAACTGTCCAGTGTCTTTTATGATAAGGTTCTTCTTCTAGCATGGGGGTAAGATACACTCTTTTACTACTCTCTACGCCTATTGTGGTTGTTCTAATCATGTGTTGTGCTCTCTTTGCAGATACAACAATGTTATCATCCTTGTCATGGGAGTAACCGTCTTCCTCTTTGCCACTATTTTTGTTCTGCTTTCAATGGAGACCCTAAGTGCGTTTCTGCATGCCCTGAGGCTTCACTGGGTCGAGTTCCAGGGCAAGTTTTACGATGGTGGTGGGTACAAGTTTGCGCCATTCGCGTTTGCATCAATCATCGAGGAGGAAGATTAGTCCCAACCGGTGTATGCAATGTAAGTACATAATATAAGACCTCAAGAGGTTGTTGGAGGAAGATACAGAAAACTCATGTTGCTTGAGCTGGAGCCATACTTGGTCATTCTGTAAATTATGATGTGCTATAACGGTGATGGAAGCGGCTCGTACAGCTGCAATTAAGGCCTAGTGCATTGCATCTCCACATTTTTGGGGTTGTCGTGTCTGCAGTGCCACATAAGCCGATGATAAGGTTCTTCTTCTAGCATGGGGGTTTATGCTCATGTCTGCAGTGCCACATAATCAATGTGTATTTTGTACTATGATTTTGTAACTAAATAAGACCGATCGTTTTAAGCTTGTTTTACTTGTCATTTGTTGATAAGTGCACCAATATGTGTGTCATTTGTATTGAAAAAATTGGTAGAATGGGGCCAGTCTTACAAGATGACCTGGTTGTAGTATCCATAAATCCATGCCAAGAGCATTGAAAATGATATGCTAGTTGTAGATGTGAGATCGATATGTTTTACTAAGCATCATGCCATACTTACCCAGTTAAGGGTTTGTCCCCAGAGATTGCAAAAGTGATTAGTAAGTAATCACCAAAGCAATTTTTTGAGAATCATTGTTAGCGTTGATCCACACACTATGAGATCATCTGCAAACATAAGCGAGTGGACAGGGGCAAGAAGCTCCTAAGTTTATGCCATTTTAAGTTACTGGAACCGAGATGAGCGATGAAATAAGCTAATCAACAAGCCAGCAAGCATACAAAGCAAATAAAGTTGTGAGAAAGGATAAACCACAAGTGAGCCGAAGACACATATGTATTGTGAAGTTCACACTCTTTTGGGAAGTGCTAATCTACATTGGAGAGGTGTCGAAGCCAAAGCTCCAAAGCGCCACCAAGTGGATCGCCCTAATATTCTCTTTGAGTCCCTCCAACAGATGAGCCTCAAATCACTCGAGGTTGGTCTTGAAGGCGACCCTTGACTCCTACCGCCTAGGAGCCCAAAATCTCCAAGAGTAACAAGTGTTGTTGATGAACAAGAGTGGGGATCACGAATTGGTTTGGTGGAAATGTAGAATGAGCTTTTGGGGGGCGGCAATGGAGGAGCAACTCAAAACTTAGGTTTAGGTCTTGAGGTGGAAGAAGGGGGTATAAATACCCCTCAATCAAAAGTGATCGTGGCCCACCTGTTGGCCCCATGTGCACGGGCTAAAGGACTCTGTGCGCATGGGGTCACTCGAGAGCCAAACCAGGGACCCATTGGGCATGCGATCATAGACCCCGTGCGCAAGGGGGTATCTAGAAAGTTTGGCGCTCGACCCCGTAGGCACTGGCGTCAGGAGGCCCATGGGCACGGGGTGTCCAGAGAAATCCCTAGACGCCATGTGCACTAGGTTGATAGCTTGGACGTTGTCGGTACTAAAACTGGCGGATCCCGGGTAGGGGGCCCCGAGCTGTGGATCTCGGATCAATGGGTAACAAGAGAAAGAAAACAAGGTTTACCCAGGTCGGGCCCTCTCGAAGAGGTAAAACCCTACGTCTTGATTTGATTGTATTGATGATGATGTATCGAGTATAGGCTTGATCTACCTCAAGATCGTATGTTGTGTTCTAACCCTGAGGCGAGTAATTGTGATCGTGTCCCTAAGGACAAAACCCTCGGCTTATATAAGTACCGGGGTATCTAGAGTTACACATGGTCGGTTGCCAACTGGGAATACACATGCCGACAGTTGGAGCAGTCCTTGAAGTACACGTCAAGTCTTCGGTAGAGTCCATCTTGATCACGCCAGGGTTCGAGGCTTCCAGAGTCCTCCTTGCGAGATCGGTGGGCCTCAAGCTTGGCCCATGGACTGCGGGTCAACTAGGTTGGTACCTCTTAGTCCATGGCACCGTCAGTAGCCCCTCAACTTGTCTTCGGAGCTGGAGACGACAATCATCTTCGTACCAAATGTCTTCGGCTTGACAGGCGAGTTCCTTCCATCAGTCTCAACTCGGCTTCCAGGCTCGTAGCAAATCTTCGGTTCCCACTTATGGGAAGGACGGGGTCCTTGCAGCCCGAACACCTTTACCATGATCTAGCCGTGCCCCCCCATGGGTGGTCCTTTCATTAAAAGGATTCACTTTCAATACTCGAGCCATTTGGGGAACTGGTCGCTTTATGGCGGCTAGACGTCGAAGCGTCGTCCTTCGCTTTATTTAACAGGTACACGACCCAAAGCCGCGGCGAACACACGCTGTCCAGTTCTCCCCCTGCTTGCCCGTTCATGAAATCCCCCCCCCCCTTAAGTTTAGCTTCGAGAGCTTCCGCCATGGCAAACAACGCGGATTAATCAAAGCGCCCCCACGGCCCCCTCAAAGGAGATTGGGGAGGCTGCTCCATCACCCATCGTCAACTGGACCGGCTCGCCACTCAAGGTTATTTGCTGGACCCAGATCTAACTTCCACCCACCCTAGCTTAACATCCATAAATGGGCAAGCGCGCATGCGGATAGCCATCCAATCTTGCACGGGGAGGAGATAGTTTGTTTCATCCCCTTTTTGTTGCGGGGTCTTGGATTTCCCATCCATCCCTTCCTACGGGTCTGAGTTCTACGGGATCCAATTCCACCACCTCGCGCCCAACTCCATCTTACATATCATGGGGTTCGTCGCCCTCTACGAGATGTACCTCGGATGCGAGGCACGCTTCGGGCTATGGAGGAAGTACTTCTGTCTCATGTCATGTTCCCGAGGTGGAAAACTTCACGAGGTAGGAGCAGCCGAGGTGTGCCGTATCACTGGGACTGGCTACCCAGCGGGTACCCCTAGAGAGGATCTCTACTCCTAATGGAGCAGTTGGTAGTCTCCGCCGGTCAATTTTCGTCCCACCAAAGACGGGTTTTTTTCGTCCTCGACCCCACCTCCCACGTACCAGCGCCGAACCAATAAAAAAACGATGCCCACGCGAGGTTCCTACACGCTCGATTCCCGCCTCCCACACGGTCGGTCTAGAAAAAAAATCGGGGGAAAAATCTACGAAGATAAACCTTCGAAAAAAACCAACACTAGGGAGTTGGTTGCACGTACTCGCACCCCACTCCACCCCACGCCACGCACAATCCCCTCACCGCCGCCCCTCTCCGGATCGCCGCCACCGCCACCGCCGCTCCGGATCGCCGCCACCGCCGCTCCGGATCGCCGCCGCCGCCGCCGTCTCTCCGGATCGCTGCTCCCACCGCCGCCGTCTCTCCGGATCACCGGCCCCGCCGCCGCCGCCGTCTGGATCGCTGCTGCCGTATCTCCGGATCGCAGCCACTGCCGCCGTCTGGATCGCCGCCGCCGTCACACAGAAGACAGTGCAGGAGCTGCCGCCGCCGCCCGCCCCCATCTCCTCCCCTGATCCAACTAAACATCCCGTAAACTAAAAAAGAGGGTGATTGGTTAGGATGCTGCAGCAGCTAATAAGATGGGAAGACAACTCACTTTGCCCCTCCTCCAAGCACATCAGCGACTCTTCGATCTGCTTCTCTCCTTCGCAAGATATGGGATTCTTATATACCATTGTTGCATCATGTTGCACACATGCAATTCTATTGTTTTGTGTAAGAGCCATTGACTTTTGTGGAGAAGTTCGCGTCACGATGGAATTCTGCTGTCAAGGTCGCCATGTCGGCGAGCTCGTTGGCGTCGTACTGCCCCAACAGGAGCGCCATCGGGTCGGCGGCGTTGCTGGCGGCTGCAACCATGGATGATGGAAATTGTGAGTCCTGCAAAATCTGTACGTGGGTTAGGATAACAGGTTGAGCCATCTGTTCCTCTATAGTCAAACGCTTGATTGGGATGTTCTATCCATGATGGGGTAGGTTTGCACTATTCAATTTCGCAATGTGTCATTTCTGCCATATAGCTTATATTGTTTTGTACAATAATTAGTCATATTAACTCATTTTCTATAGATCAGATTCATGAAACTCGACCTGTTGAAGAAGTTTCAGTCCAGCTTCACTCACCGCCTTTCATTGTCATCGGTAAGTCCCGTGCTCCTTTTGTCCTGAATATACCATGCAATAAATTTCTATCAGGCAAAAAATGCCGTGTCTTGACACCTGCCCAATATCCCTTTCTCATGTGTGAACCATACACACTTTTAGTTTATCACCTGATGTGTGTAACGAAAAAGTATATCAAAACTGGATGGTCTTCTGTAACAGTCCGACTGTGGATGAAGTTCAAAAGGATTCAATAGCTATGGCCAGAAAAGATATAAAAAGGAAGTTGTTCAAAGCAGTGTATCACTTCCGATGGAAAAGAACAAATTGACATTACAAGCCTGATTGAGACTTACAATACACTAACACTTTAACAAGCTGCGACCACTAATATTATAGTTTAGTACAATCATATTCCTTAAGTACTATAGCCCAGAAAGCCAGATTATAGTCGTCGCCACATTAATCAAATTCTTGTCTTGAACAATATAGATAGATAAATAACAATAGCAACTATGTTGTTTTTTGCAATTACAATATGCTTAATCTGCAGAGACAACCGACATTGCTCAAAACGCCGCATCCCCGGCCTACTCTCTCTTCACCCATCAATGCTCATGTGCTCCGACCCTCCCCGACCCCTCCCAACAAGCAGCAGAGTCTCTTGTTCGAGCTCCACCGGGCCGGCGGCGACGACGTCCATGTTCGTTGGGCGGAGCACAACGCTAGGGTTGAAATCCACCATGCTGCTACTGATGAGGCTCTCCTCCTTTGTCCACCGGTTATCAGACAACTGCGTATGAGACGTCCACCGTCGTACACTCATTTGATCGTGCTGATGCGCCTGGCTGTGGGATGGCTTCTGCTGGGATGCTCCGAGGTGAGGCCAACTCATGAACTTGCTAAGACATCTTTACCTTAAATTACAATTTCTTATTATGATCTTGAACGAATACTAAGGCTTGCATCTTTTATAAAGCTTGCCAGTTACTGTGTAGTTTTAGTTAACATGAAAGTCACCTGTGGTGAATCTCTTTTCTTGTCCACAGATTTCACAAATCCATTATGACGAAATAGGGTGGCCGCCCGCTTTATTTCATGAATCCATTATCGCCTACAGAATAACGTCCTGGCCCTCCCAGTTTGAGTGATTCTCTTTATTTTGCTATATCTCAACTGTACATGCATTGTTTATGTTCGCCGGCCCGCGCCCCCGTGTCTCCTCACGTTAATGTGGCTGCTGGCCGCGGGACTGACGAGGAAGTCATGGTAGAGCGGTGGTGCTGGCTGTGGCCTACCAGGATACCATAAGTTCTCCCTTGTTCTTTTGTGTTTGAATCAGATTTAGTGGTTCTTGATTTTACAGGCATGCATCGATCTTGCTCCTGTTTTGTATGTAGGATATGTTGGGGATCGTAGCAGAATTTTAAAATTTCCTACGCATCACCAAGATCCATCTATGGAGTATACTAGCAACGAGGGGAAAGGAGTGCATCTACATACCCTTGTAGATCGCGAGCGGAAGCGTTCCAATGAACGAGGTTGATGGAGGCGTACTCGTCGTGATCCAAATCACCGATGACCGAGTGCCGAACGGACGGCAACTCCGCGTTCAACACACGTACGGAGCAGCAACATCTCCTCCTTATTGATCCAGCAAGGGGAAAGGAGAGGTTGATGGAGATCCAGCAGCACGACGGCGTGGTGGTGGATGTAGCGGGATCTCGGCAGGGCTTCGCCAAGCTTCTGCGAGAGAGAGAGGTGTTGCAGGGGAGGAGGGAGGCGCCAAAGGCTGTAGTATTGCTGCCCTCCCTCCCCCCCTTTATATAGGCCCCCTGGGAGGGGGGCCGGCAAAGAACCCATCTATGGGGGGGCGGCGGCCAGGGGGGGAAACTTCCCCCCCCAAGTCAAGTGGGGCGCCCCCCCCACCCTAGGGTTTCCAACCCTAGGCGCAGGGGGAGGCCCATGGGGGGCGCCCCAGCCCACTAAGGGCTGGTTCCCTTCCCACTTCAGCCCATGGGGCCCTCCGGGATAGGTGGCCCCACCCGGTGGACCCCCGGGACCCTTCCGGTGGTCCCGGTACAATACCGATAACCCCCGAAACTTTCCCGGTGGCCGAAACTGGACTTCCTATATATAATTCTTCACCTCCGGACCATTCCGGAACTCCTCGTGACGTCCGGGATCTCATCCGGGACTCCGAACAACTTTCGGGTTTCCGCATACTCATATCTCTACAACCCTAGCGTCACCGAACCTTAAGTGTGTAGACCCTACGGGTTCGGGAGACATGCAGACATGACCGAGACGCCTCTCCGGTCAATAACCAACAGCGGGATCTGGATACCCATGTTGGCTCCCACATGTTCCACGATGATCTCATCGGATGAACCACGATGTCGAGGATTCAATCAATCCCGTATACAATTCCCTTTGTCAATCGGTATGTTACTTGCCCGAGATTCGATCGTCGGTATCCCAATACCTTGTTCAATCTCGTTACCGGCAAGTCTCTTTACTCGTACCGCAATGCATGATCCCGTGACTAACTCCTTAGTCACATTGAGCTCATTATGATGATGCATTACCGAGTGGGCCCAGAGATACCTCTCCGTCATATGGAGTGACAAATCCCAGTCTCGATCCGTGCCAACCCAACAGACACTTTCGGAGATACCCGTAGTGTACCTTTATAGTCACCCAGTTACGTTGTGACGTTTGGCACACCCAAAGTACTCCTACGGTATCAGGGAGTTGCACGATCTCATGGTCTAAGGAGAAGATACTTGACATTGGAAAAGCTCTAGCAAACGAACTACACGATCTTTGAGCTATGCTTAGGATTGGGTCTTGTCCATCACATCATTCTCCTAATGATGTGATCCCGTTATCAATGACATCCAATGTCCATAGTCAGGAAACCATGACTATCTGTTGATCAACGAGCTAGTCAACTAGAGGCTTACTAGGGACACGTTGTGGTCTATGTATTCACACATGCATTACGATTTCCGGATAACACAATTATAGCATGAACAATAGACAATTACCATGAACAAAGAAATATAATAATAACCATTTATTATTGCCTCTAGGGCATATTTCCAACAGTCTCCCACTTGCACTAGAGTCAATAATCTAGTTACATTGTGATGAATCGAACACCCATTGCGTCCTGGTGTTGATCATGTTTTGCTCTAGGGAGAGGTTTAGTCAACGGATTTGCTACATTCAGGTCCGTATGTACTTTACAAATATCTATGTCTCCATTTTGAACACTTTCACGAATGGAGTTGAAGCGACGCTTGATATGCCTGGTCTTCCTGTGAAACCTGGGCTCCTTCGCAAGGGCAATAGCTCAAGTGTTGTCACAGAAGAGAGTCATCGGGCCCGACGCATTGGGAATCACCCCTAGGTCGGTAATGAACTCCTTCATCCAGATTGCTTCCTGTGCTGCCTCCGAGGCTGCCATGTACTCCGATTCACATGTAGATCCCGCCACGACGCTTTGCTTGCAACTGCACCAGCTTACTGCTCCTCCATTCAAAATATACACATATCCGGTTTGTGACTTCGAGTCATCCAGATCTGTGTCGAAGCTAGCGTCGACGTAACCCTTTACGACGAGCTCTTCGTCACCTCCATAAACGAGAAACATATCCTTAATCCTCTTCAGGTACTTCAGGATATTCTTGACCGCTGTCCATGAAGGAAATATGCCCTAGAGGAAATAATAAAGTATTATATATTTCCTTATATCATGATAAATGTTTATTATTCATGCTAGAATTGTATTAACCGGAAACATAATACATGTGTGAATACATAGACAAACAGAGTGTCACTAGTATGCCTCTACTTGACTAGCTCGTTAATCAAAGATGGTTATGTTTCCTAGCCATAGACATGAGTTGTCATTTGATTAACGGGATCACTTCATTAGGAGAATGACGTGATTGACTTGACCCATTCCGTTAGCTTAGCACTCGATCGTTTAGTATGTTGCTATTGCTTTCTTCATGACTTATACATGTTCCTATGACTATGAGATTATGCAACTCCCGTTTACCGGAGGAACACTTTGTGTGCTACCAAACGTCACAACGTAACTGGGTGATTATAAAGGTGCTCTACAGGTGTCTCCAAAGGTACTTGTTGGGTTGGCGTATTTCGAGATTAGGATTTCTCACTCCGATTGTCGGAGAGGTATCTCTGGGCCCACTCGGTAATGCACATCACTATAAGCCTTGCAAGCATTGTAACTAATGAGTTAGTTGCGGGATGATGTATTACGGAATGAGTAAAGAGACTTGCCGGTAACGAGATTGAACTAGGTATCGAGATACCGACGATCGAATCTCGGGCAAGTAACATACCGATGACAAAGGGAACAACGTATGTTGTTATGCGGTCTGACCGATAAAGATCTTCGTAGAATATGTGGGAGCCAATATGGGCATCCAGGTCCCGCTATTGGTTATTGACCGGAGACGTGTCTCGGTCATGTCTACATAGTTCTCAAACCCGTAGGGTCCGCACGCTTAAAGTTACGATGACAGTTTTATTATGAGTTCATGTATGTTGATGTACCGAAGGAGTTCGGAGTCCCGGATGAGATCGGGGACATGACGAGGAGTCTCGAAATGGTCGAGACGTAAAGATCGATATATTGGACGACTATATTCGGACTTCGGAAAAGTTCCGAGTGATTCGGGTATTTTTCGGAGTACCGGAGAGTTACGGGAATACGTATTGGGCCTTATTGGGCCATACGGGAAAGAAGAAAAAGGGCCTCAAGGATGGCCGCACCCCTCCCCTTGGTCTGGTCCGAATTGGACTAGGGAAGGGGGGCGCCCCCTTCCTTCCTTCTCTTTTTCCCTTCCTCTTTTCCTATTCCATATGGGAGGTGGAATCCTACTAGGACTAGGGAGTCCTAGTAGGGCTCCACACTTGGTGCGCCCCCTCCTAGGGCCGGCCTCCTCCTCCCTTGCTCCTTTATATACGGGGGCAGGGGGCACCCCAGACACACAACAATTGATCCTTGAGATCTTTTAGCCGTGTGCGGTGCCCCCCTCCACCAAATTACACCTCGATAATATCATTGCGGAGCTTAGGCGAAGCCCTGCGTCGGTAGAACATCATCATCGTCACAACGCCGTCGTGCTGACGAAACTCTCCCTCAACACTCGGCTGGATCGGAGTTCGAGGGACGTCATCGAGCTGAACGTGTGTGGAACTCGGAGGTGCCGTGCGTTCGGTACTTGATCGGTCGGATCGTGAAGACGTACGACTACATCAACCGCGTTGTGATAACGCTTCCGCTGTCGGTCTACGAGGGTACGTGGACAACACTCTCCCCTCTCGTTGCTATGCATCACCATGATCTTGCGTGTGCGTAGGAAATTTTTTGAAATTACTACGTTCCCCAACAGTCCGGTGTTTCATGCCGGGATTACTTTGGTACCTTCCTACCAAACTTATGGCAAGGTTTACATCAGGTCTGGTACACAGCATGGCATACATGATAGACCCTATGGCCGAGGCATAGGGGATGACACTCATCTTTTCTCTATCTTCTGCCGTGGTCGGGCATTGAGCCGTGCTCAATTGCACACCTTGCAATACAGGCAAGAACCCCTTCTTGGACTGATCCATATTGAACTTCTTCAATATCTTGTCAAGGTACGTACTCTGTGAAAGACCAATGAGGCGTCTTGATCTATCTCTATATATCTTGATGCCTAATATATAAGCAGCTTCTCCAAGGTCCTTCATTGAAAAACACTTATTCAAATAGGCCTTTATACTTTCCAAGAATTCTATATCATTTCCCATCAATAGTATGTCATCCACATACAATAAGAGTAATGCTACAGAGCTCCCACTCACTTTCTTGTAAACACAGGCTTCTCCATAAGTCTGTGTAAACCCAAACGCTTTGATCATCTCATCAAAGCGAATGTTCCAACTCCGAGATGCTTGCACCAGCCCATAGATTGAGCGCTAGAGCTTGCATACTTTGTTAGCATTCTTAGGATCGACAAAACCTTCCGGCTGCATCATATACAATTCTTCCTTAAGGAAGCCGTTAAGGAATGCCGTTTTGACGTCCATCTGCCATATCTCATAATCATAGTATGCGGCAATTGCTAACATGATTCAGACGGACTTCAGCTTCGCTACGGGTGAGAAAGTCTCATCGTAGTCAACCCCTTGAACTTGTCGATAACCCTTAGCGACAAGTCGAGCCTTATAGATGGTCACATTACCATCCGCGTCTGTCTTCTTCTTAAAGATCCATTTATTTTCTATGGCTCGCCGATCATCGGGCAAGTCAGTCAAAGTCCATACTTCGTTTTCATACATGGATCCTATCTCGGATTTCATGGCTTCTAGCCATTTGTCGGAATCCGGGCCCGCCATCGCTTCTTCATAGTTCGAAGGTTCACCGTTGTCTAACAACATGATTTCCAGGACAGGGTTGCCGTACCACTCTGGTGCGGAACGTGTCCTCGTGGACCTACGAAGTTCAGTAGTAACTTGATCAGTAGCTTCATGATCATCATCATTAACTTCCTCCCCAGTCGGTGTAGGCACCACAGGAACATCTTCCCGCGCTGCGCCACTTTCCGGTTCGGAAGGGGTGACTATCACCTCATCAAGTTCCACTTTCCTCCCACTTAATTCTTTCGAGAGAAACTCTTTCTCCAGAAAGGACCCGTTCTTGGCAACGAAGATCTTGCCTTCGGATCTGAGGTAGAAGGTATACCCAATAGTTTCCTTAGGGTATCCTATGAAGATGCATTTCTCCGATTTGGGTTCGAGCTTTTCAGGTTGAAGTTTCTTGACATAAGCATCGCATCCCCAAACTTTTAGAAACGACAGCTTAGGTTTCTTCCCAAACCATAATTCATACGGTGTCATCTCAACGGATTTCGACGGAGCCCTATTTAAAGTGAATGCGGCAGTCTCTAAAGCATAGCCCCAAAATGAGAGCGGTAAATCGGTAAGAGACATCATAGATCGCACCATATCCAATAGAGTGCGATTACGACGTTCGGACACACCGTTTCGCTGAGGTGTTCCAGGCGGCGTGAGTTGTGAAACGATTCCACATTTCCTTAAGTGCGCACCAAATTCGTGACTTAAATATTCTCCACCAAGATCTGATCGTAAGAATTTTATTTTCCTGTCACGTTGATTCTCAACCTCACTCTGAAATTCCTTGAACTTTTCAAAGGTTTCAGACTTGTGTTTCATTAGGTAGACATACCCATATCTACTTAAGTCATCAGTGAGAGTGAGAACATAACGATATCCTCCGCGAGCCTCAACACTCATTGGACCGCACACATCGGTA
Source organism: Triticum aestivum (assembly GCF_018294505.1). Lineage (NCBI taxonomy): Eukaryota > Viridiplantae > Streptophyta > Magnoliopsida > Poales > Poaceae > Triticum > Triticum aestivum. The sequence goes on along the minus strand of NC_057799.1, from coordinate 593,358,885 downwards.
TGTATAATTTCCAATAAGTTGGTTGCTCGCTCCATCGTTCCGGAGAATGGAGTCTTGGTCATCTTACCCATGAGGCATGGTTCGCACGTGTCAAATGATTCGTAATCAAGAGACTCCAAAAGTCCATCTGCATGGAGCTTCTTCATGCGCTTGACACCAATGTGACCAAGGCGGCAGTGCCACAAGTATGTGGGACTATCGTTATCAACTTTACATCTTTTGGTATTCACACTATGAATATGTGTAACATCACGTTCGAGATTCATCAAGAATAAACCATTGACCAGCGGGGCATGACCATAAAACATATCTCTCATATAAATAGAACAACCATTATTCTCGGATTTAAATGAGTAGCCATCTCGAATTAAACGAGATCCAGATACAATGTTCATGCTTAAAGCTGGCACTAAATAACAATTATTGAGGTTTAAAACTAATCCCGTAGGTAGATGCAGAGGTAGCGTGCCGACGGCGATCACATCGACCTTGGAACCATTCCCGACGCGCATCGTCACCTCGTCCTTTGCCAGTCTCTGTTTATTCTGCAGTTCCTGTTTTGAGTTACAAATATGAGCAACCGCACCGGTATCAAATACCCAGGAGCTACTACGAGTACTGGTAAGGTACACATCAATTACATGTATATCACATATACCTTTGGTGTTGCCGGCCTTCTTGTTCGCTAAGTATTTGGGGCAGTTCCGCTTCCAGTGACCACTTCCCTTGCAATAAAAGCACTCAGTCTCAGGCTTGGGTCCATTCCTTGGCTTCTTCCCAGTAACTGGCTTACCGGGCGTGGCAACTCCCTTGCCGTCCTTCTTGAAGTTCTTCTTACCCTTGCCCTTCTTGAACTTAGTGGTTTTATTCACCATCAACACTTGATGTTCTTTTCTGATCTCCACCTCCGCTGATTTCAGCATCGAATATACCTCAGGAATGGTCTTTTCCATCCCCTGCATATTGAAGTTCATCACAAAGCTCTTGTAGCTTGGTGGAAGCGACTGAAGGATTCTGTCAATGACCGCGTCATCCGGAAGATTAACTCCCAGCTGAGACAAGCGGTTGTGTAACCCAGACATTCTGAGTATGTGCTCACTAACAGAACTATTTTCCTCCATTTTACAGCTGAAGAACTTGTCGGAGACTTCATATCTCTCGACCTGGGCATGAGCTTGGAAAACCATTTTCAGCTCTTCGAACATCTCATATGCTCCATGTTTCTCAAAACGTTTTGGGAGACCCGGTTCTAAGCTGTAAAGCATGCCGCACTGAACGAGGGAGTAATCATCAGCACGTGATTGCCAAGCGTTCATAACGTCTTGGTTCTCTGGGATTGGTGCTTCACCTAGCGGTGCTTCTAGGACATAATCTTTCTTGGCAGCTATGAGGATGATCCTCAGGTTCCGGACCCAGTCCGTATAGTTGCTGCCATCATCTTTCAGCTTGGTTTTCTCTAGGAACGCGTTGAAGCTGAGGACAACGTGGGCCATTTGATCTACAAGACATATTGTAAAGATTTTAGACTAAGTTCATGATAATTAAGTTCATCTAATCAAATTACTCAATGAACTCCCACTCAGATAGACATCCCTCTAGTCATCTAAGTGAAACATGATCCGAGTTAACTAGGCCGTGTCCGATCATCACGTGAGACGGACTAGTCAAGATCGGTGAACATCTCCATGTTGATCGTATCTTCTATACGACTCATGCTCGACCTTTCGGTCCTCCGTGTTCCGAGGCCATGTTTGTACATGCTAGGCTCGTCAAGTCAACCTAAATGTATTGCGTGTGTCCCGAGGCCATGTCTGTACATGCTAGGCTCGTCAACACCCGTTGTATGCGAACGTTAGAATCTATCACACCCGATCATCACGTGGTGCTTCGAAACAACGAACCTTCGCAACGGTGCACAGTTAGGGGGAACACTTTCTTGAAATTATCATAAGGGATCATCTTACTTACTACCGTCGTTCTAAGCAAATAAGATGCAAAACATGATAAACATCACATGCAATCAAATAGTGACATGATATGGCCAATATCATTTTGCTCCTTTGATCTCCATCTTTGGGGCGCCATGATCATCTTTGTCACCGGCCTGACACCATGATCTCCATCATCGTGTCTTCATGAAGTTGTCACGCCAACGATTACTTCTACTTCTATGGCTAACGCGTTTAGCAATAAAGTAAAGTAATTTACATGGCGTTATTCAATGACACGCAGGTCATACGAAATAATAAAGACAACTCCTATGGCTCCTGCCGGTTGTCTTACTCATCGACATGCAAGTCGTGATTCCTATTACAAGAATATGATCAATCTCATACATCACATATATCATTCATCACATCTTCTGGCCATATCACATCACATAGCATATGCTGCAAAAACAAGTTAGACGTCCTCTAATTGTTGTTGCAAGTTTTTACGTGGCTTGTATAGGTTTCTAGCAAGAACGTTTCTTACCTACGTAAAACCACAACGTGATATGCCAATTTCTATTTACCCTTCATAAGGACCCTTTTCATTGAATCCGTTCCGACTAAAGTGGGAGAGACAGACACCCGCTAGCCACCTTATGCAACTAGTGCATGTCAGTCGGTGGAACCTGTCTCACGTAAGCGTACGTGTAAGGTCGGTTCGGGCCGCTTCATCCCACAATACCGCCGAAACAAGATAAGACTAGTAGCGGCAAGAAGAATTGGCAACATCTACGCCCACAACTGCTTTGTGTTCTACTCGTGCATAGTAACTACGCATAGGCCTGGCTCTGATACCACTGTTGGGGATCGTAGCAGAATTTTAAAATTTCCTACGCATCACCAAGATCCATCTATAGAGTATACTAGCAACGAGGGGAAAGGAGTGCATCTACATACCGTTGTAGATCGCGAGCAGAAGCGTTCCAATGAACGAGGCTGATGGAGTCGTACTCGCCGTGATCCAAATCACCGATGACCGAGTGCCGAACGGACGGCACCTTCGCGTTCAACACACGTATGGAGCAGTGACGTCTCCTCCTTCTTGATCCAGCAAGGGGAAAGGAGAGGTTGATGGAGATCCAGCAGCACGACGGCGTGGTGGTGGATGTAGCGGGATCTCGGCAGGGCTTCGCCAAGCTTCTGCGAGAGAGAGAGAGGTGTTGCAGGGGAGGAGGGAGGCGCCAAAGGCTGTAGTATTGCTGCCCTCCCTCCCCCCCTTTATATAGGCCCCCTGGGAGGGGGGGCGCCGGCCAAGAACCCATCTATGGGGGGCGGCGGCCAAGGGGGGGAAACTTCCCCCCAAAGTCAAGTGGGGCGCCCCTCCACCCTAGGGTTTCCAACCCTAGGCGCAGCGGGGAGGCCCATGGGGGGCGCCCCAGCCCACTAAGGGCTGGTTCCCTTCCCACTTCAGCCCATGGGGCCCTTCGGGATAGGTGGCCCCACCCGGTGGACCCCCGGGACCCTTCCGGTGGTCCCGGTACAATACCGATAACCCCCGAAACTTTCCCGGTGGCCGAAACTGAACTTCCTATATATAATTCTTCACCTCCGGACCATTCCGGAACTCCTCGTGACGTCCGGGATCTCATCCGGGACTCCGAACAACTTTCGGGTTTCCGCATACTCATATCTCTACAACCCTAGCGTCACCGAACCTTAAGTGTGTAGACCCTACGGGTTCGGGAGACATGCAGACATGACCGAGACGCCTCTCCGGTCAATAACCAACAGCGGGATCTGGATACCCATATTGGCTCCCACATGTTCCACGATGATCTCATCGGATGAACCACGATGTCGAGGATTCAATCAATCCCGTATACAATTCCCTTTGTCAATCGGTATGTTACTTGCCCGAGATTCGATCGTCGGTATCCCAATACCTTGTTCAATCTCGTTACCGGCAAGTCTCTTTACTCGTACCGCAATGCATGATCCCGTGACTAACTCCTTAGTCACATTGAGCTCATTATGATGATGCATTACCGAGTGGGCCCAGAGATACCTCTCCGTCATACGGAGTGACGAATCCCAGTCTCGATCCGTGCCAACCCAACAGACACTTTCGGAGATACCCGTAGTGTACCTTTATAGTCACCCAGTTACGTTGTGACGTTTGGCACACCCAAAGTACTCCTACAGTATCCGGGAGTTGCACGATCTCATGGTCTAAGGAGAAGATACTTGACATTGGAAAAGCTCTAGCAAACGAACTGCACGATCTTTGAGCTATGCTTAGGATTGGGTCTTGTCCATCACATCATTCTCCTAATGATGTGATCCCGTTATCAATGACATCCAATGTCCATAGTCAGGAAACCATGACTATCTGTTGATCAACGAGCTAGTCAACTAGAGGCTTACTAGGGACACGTTGTGGTTTATGTATTCACACATGCATTACGATTTCCGGATAACGCAATTATAGCATGAACAATAGACAATTACCATGAACAAAGAAATATAATAATAACCATTTATTATTGCCTCTAGGGCATATTTCCAACAGGATACACTTAATGTTTTATGGGATGTTCTGCAGATTTTTAGAACACTAAGGGCATATCTTGGCTTGAATGTTGCTGGGTCGATGATGGTCATGCAACATGGCAGGTGAGTGCTCCTCTCCCCTTTCCCTCTATGCTAAAAATTAGTTCCAATTTCCATGCAAGTTCGCCAATTTAGTTCTAGAGGTAAAGGTTCTGTACGAGGTTAGTTAGGAGGGTCTTGCTGGTGACTACTTGAACTCAAGTTGGACAACATATGCAATGTCCAATTCAGCGAGATATCATGACTCGATTTCACTTTCATTCCACAGCTGAGATCATAATTTGATTGATATTTTGCATCTTTTATAGATATAGATTGATAACATTTAATGATGTTATAGGATATATATATATAATAATTAGAAAAAGAGACACCACATGTCTTATGGATCAAAACTGATACTTGCTCATGCTGGCATCTCAAGGAATTTTAAATTCCAAATACAGGTGTGCATGTGTCCACTTGGAAGCTACTTGTTCGTGAGTTGTTCGAGACGAAAACCCAGTCTATATGATGGACTGCTCTCCTATTTTTTTTATGTGTGCGCCTGCTCCGTGCTCTTTTGTTCCCAGCAGGCTATTGTGTTGATCCGTGGGGATTTCTTTTTACCCCTGCCATTGGTTTTCTCTGTAAAACGCAGGTGTTCCCAATACTTTTCTTTTATAAAAAAGCTGGGCTGTCATAGCCTTTTCTCTGAAAGCGTTGATTGTTAAACTACTAAAATGTCTTCTGTAGGTTTTGCTTACCCGTGGCTATATGTTGGCTTCGTGCTGGTGGGCTATAGTTCTCCTGTCACAAATCATGGAGACATTCATCATCGCAGATTTCTGCTCCTGCTATGTGAAAAGGTAAATTCCCAATGAACGAACCCCCTGAATAAAGTGATGTCCATTTCAAACGAACAAGCTTACTTGTCTTAGGTGGAGTGTCAATCAGTTTGTTACTTATGAAGTACTGATGACATTTACCCAATTAATTTCATTGACATGATTTGATTGATGAAAATTATCGCTTCTTCTAGTTAACTATTAATTTTTATTCGGGGCAATCCACAACATTAATATACATGTAGCAATGGTGTGCCCTTGGAACGTCCTGCAGTAAGCCCTCTAAAAGAATCCTTATGAAGTGTTCCTAGAGTTTGGTGGATATGACCGGAGTGATATTTTCATAAGGAAGTCCAAGGCACAAGTATGTATCACCCTAAGACGAATTTCTAATCATCTTAGTACAGATTCTGAGCAAGAAACATCTTAAAGTAAATCATGTGCTGCTATGTACGTCATGATGCTTCCTCCTGTTCATCCAGGGGCTATAAATGTTAAGGATTGCCTGACTGCGACAACTATTGGGTTCCGTCTCACCATGCAGTGTCGCAATAAGGCCATTGATCCAGTGTAGTTGTTGGGCATGCCATTGTGGAATGGTTGTAGCAACTTGCTGGACTGCGGATCAGGCCATTCCCTTCCTCAGCAGAGCAGTCGGGCAATTTTTGGACTACAGAATTAGGTAAGTAATTGAATATATTTTTATGGTCCGAAAAGCTTTCCATTTAAATGTTTTGCGAAACTAGACCTTTTCTTTTGTAAACAAAGACTAGAACCGTGGAAGAAGTTACTGAGTTAGCCTAATCTAAGATAGAACATATGCACTTTTGGAAAGCTTTTTTGATTGCTAAATCCGGTTATCAGTGAAGGAAATATGCCCTAGAGGCAATAATAAAGTTATTATTTATTTCCTTATATCATGATAAATGTTTATTATTCATGCTATAATTGTATTAACCGGAAACATAATACATGTGTGAATACATAGACAAACAGAGTGTCACTAGTATGCCTCTACTTGACTAGCTCGTTAATCAAAGATGGTTATGTTTCCTAGCCATAGACATAAGTTGTCATTTGATTAACGAGATCACCTCATTAGGAGAATGACGTGATTGACTTGACCCATTCCGTTAGCTTAGCACCCGATCGTTTAATATGTTGCTATTGCTTTCTTCATGACTTATACATGCTCCTCTGACTATGAGATTATGCAACTCCCGTTTACCGGAGGAACACTTTGTGTGCTACCAAATGTCACAACGTAAATGGGTGATTATAAAGGTCCTCTACAGGTGTCTCCAAAGGTACTTGTTGGGTTGGCGTATTTCGAGATTAGGATTTGTCACTCCGATTGTCAGAGAGGTATCTCTGGGCCCACTCGGTAATGCACATCACTATAAGCCTTGCAAGCATTGTGACTAATAAGTTAGTTGCGGGATGATGTGTTACGGAATGAGTAAAGAGACTTGCCGGTAACGAGATTGAACTAGGTATCGAGATACCGACGATCGAATCTCGGGCAAGTAACATACTGATGACAAAGGGAACAACGTATGTTGTTATGCGGTCTGACCGATAAAGATCTTCGTAGAATATGTGGGAGCCAATATGGGCATCCAGGTCCCGCTATTGGTTATTGACCGGAGACGTGTCTCGGTCATGTCTACATAGTTCTCGAACCCGTAGGGTCCGCACGCTTAAAGTTACGATGACAGTTTTATTATGAGTTCATGTATGTTGATGTACCGAAGGAGTTCGGAGTCCCGGATGAGATCGGGGACATGACGAGGAGTCTCGAAATGGTCGAGACGTAAAGATCGATATATTGGACGACTATATTCGGACTTCGGAAAGGTTCCGAGTGATTCGGGTATTTTTCGGAGTACCGGAGAATTACGGGAATACGTATTGGGCCTTATTGGGCCATACGGGAAAGAAGAAAAAGGGCCTCAAGGGTGGCCGCACCCCTCCCCTTGGTCTGGTCCGAATTGGACTAGGGAAGGGGGGCGCCCCCTTCCTTCCTTCTCTTTTTCCCTTCCTCTTTTCCTATTCCATATGGGAGGTGGAATCCTACTAGGACTAGGGAGTCCTAGTAGGGCTCCACACTTGGTGCGCCCCCTCCTAGGGCCGGCCTCCTCCTCCCTTGCTCCTTTATATACGGGGGCAGGGGGCACCCCAGACACACAACAATTGATCCTTGAGATCTTTTAGCCGTGTGCGGTGCCCCCCTCCACCAAATTACACCTCGATAATATCATTGCGGAGCTTAGGCGAAGCCCTGCGTCGGTAGAACATCATCATCGTCACAACGCCGTCGTGCTGACGAAACTCTCCCTCAACACTCGGCTGGATCGGAGTTCGAGGGACGTCATCGAGCTGAACGTGTGTGGAACTCGGAGGTGCCGTGCGTTCGGTACTTGATCGGTCGGATCGTGAAGACGTACGACTACATCAACCGCGTTGTGATAACGCTTCCGCTGTCGGTCTACGAGGGTACGTGGACAACACTCTCCCCTCTCGTTGCTATGCATCACCATGATCTTGCGTGTGTGTAGGAAATTTTTTGAAATTACTACGTTCCCCAACAGTGGCATCCGAGCCTGGTTTTATGCGTTGATGCTATGCACGAGTAGAACACAAGTGAGTTGTGGGCGATATAAGTCATACTGCTTACCAGCATGTCATACTTTGGTTCAGCGGTATTGTGAGATGAAGCGGCCCGGACCGACATTACGCGTACGCTTACGCGAGACTGGTTTCACCGTTCGGAGCACTCGTTGCTTAAAGGTGACTGGCGGGTGTCTGCCTCTCTCACTTTAGTTGAACCGAGTGTGGCTACGCCCGGTCCTTGCGAAGGTTAAAACAGCACCAACTTGACAAACTATCATTGTGGTTTTGATGCGTAGGTAAGAACGGTTCTTGCTAAGCCCGTAGCAGCCACGTAAAACTTGCAACAACAAAGTAGAGGACGTCTAACTTGTTTTTGCAGGGCATGTTGTGATGTGATATGGTCAAGACATGATGTGATATAATGTGTTGTATGAGATGATCATGTTTTGTAACCGAGTTATCGGCAACTGGCAGGAGCCATATGGTTGTCGCTTTATTGTATGAGATGCAATCGCCATGTAATAGTTTTACTTTATCACTAAGCGGTAGCGATAGTCGTAAAAGCAATAAGTTGGCGAGACGACAACGATGCTACGATGGAGATCAAGGTGTCGAGCCGGTGACGATGGTGATCAAGACGGTGCTTCGGAGATGGAGATCACAAGCACGGTGCTTCGGAGATGGAGATCACAAGCACAAGATGATGATGGCCATGTCATATCACTTATATTGATTGCATGTGATGTTAATCCTTTATGCATCTTATCTTGCTTTGATTGACGGTAGCATTATAAGATGATCTCTCACTAAAATTTCAAGATAAAAGTGTTCTCCCTGAGTATGCACCGTTGCAAAAGTTCTTCGTGCTGAGACACCACGTGTTAATCGGGTGTGATAGGCTCTACGTTCAAATACAACGGGTGCAAAACAGTTGCACACGCGGAATACTCAGGTTAAACTTGACGAGCCTAGCATATACAGATATGGCCTCGGAACACAGAGACCGAAAGGTCGAGCGTGAATCATATAGTAGATATGATCAACATAGTGATGTTCACCATTGAAACTACTCCATCTCACGTGTTAACCGGACATGGTTTAGTTGCTTTGGATCACGTAATCACTTAGATGATTAGAGAGATGTCTATCTAAGTGGGAGTTCTTAAGTAATATGATTAATTGAACTTAAATTTATCATGAACTTAGTCCTGATAGTATTTTGCAAATTATGTTGTAGATCAATAGCTCGCGTTGTTGCTTCCCTGTGTTTATTTTTTGTTCCTAGAGAAAAATTATGTTGAAAGATGTTAGTAGCAAAGATGCGGATTGGATCCGTGATCTGAGGATTATCCTCATTGCTGCACTGAAAAATTATGTCCTTGATGCACCGCTAGGTGACAGACCTATTGCAGGAGCAGATGCAGACGTTATGAACGTTTGGCTAGCTCAATATGATGACTACTTGATAGTTTAGTGCACCATGCTTAACGGCTTAGAATCGGGACTTCAAAGACGTTTTGAACGTCATGGACCATATGAGATGTTCCAGGAGTTGAAGTTAATATTTCAAGCAAATACCCGAGTTGAGAGATATGAAGTCTCCAACAAGTTCTATAGCTAAAAGATGGAGGAGAATCGCTCAACTAGTGAGCATGTGCTCAGATTGTCTGGGTACTACAATCGCTTGAATCAAGTGGGAGTTAATCTTCCAGATAAAATAGTGATTGACAGAATTCTCTAGTCACCATCACCAAGTTAGTAGAACTTCGTGATGAACTATACTATGCAAGGGATGACGAAAGTAATTCCCGAGCTCTTCGTGATGCTGAAATCGACAAAGGTAGAAATCAAGAAAAACGTCAAGTGTTGATGGTTGACGAGACCACTAGTTTCAAGAAAAGGGCAAAGGGAAAAAGGGGAACTTCAAAAAGAACGGCAAGCAAGTTGCTGCTCAAGTGAAGAAGCCTAAGTCTGGTCCTAAGCCTGAGACTAAGTGCTTCTACTGCAAAGGGACTGGTCACTGGAAGCGGAACTACACCAACTATTTGGTGGATAAGAAAGATGGCAAAGTGAACAAAGGTATATTTGATATACAGATTATTGATGTGTACTTTACTAGTGTTTATAGCAATCCCTCGGTAATTGATACTGGTTCAGTTGCTAAGAGTAGTTACTCGAAACGGGAGTTGCGAATAAACAGAGGCTAGTAAAAGTGAACAAAGGTATATTTGATATACAGATTATTGATGTGTACTTTACTAGTGTTTATAGCAACCCCTCGGTAATTGATACTGGTTCAGTTGCTAAAGAGTAGTAACTCGAAAACGGGAGTTGCAGAATAAACAGAGACTGGTAAAAGACGAGGTGACGATGTGTGTTGGAAGTAGTTCCAAGATTGATATGATCATCATCGCACACTCCCTGTACTTTCGGGATTAGTGTTGAAACTAAATAAGTGTTATTTGGTGTTTGCGTTGAGCATGAATATGATCTGATCATGTTTATTGCAATACGGTTATTCATTTAAGTTAGAGAACAATTGTTGTTCTGTTTACATGAATAAAACCTTTATGGTCATACACACCAACGAAAATGGTTTGTTGGATCTCGATCGTAGTGATACACATATTCATAATATTGAAGCCAAAAGATGCAAAGTTAATAATGATAGTGCAACTTATTTGTGGTACTGCCGTTTAGGTCATATTGATGTAAAGCGCATGAAGAAACTCCATACTGATGGGATTTTGGAATCACTTGATTATGAATCACTTGATGCTTGCGAACCGTGCCTCATGGGCAAGATGACTAAAACGCCGTTCTCCGGAACTATGGCGAGAGCAACAGATTTGTTGGAAATCATACATACAGATGTATGTGGTCCGATGAATATTGAGGCTCGTAGCAGGTATCATTATTTTCTGACCTTCGCAGATGATTTGAGAAGATATGGGTATATCTACTTGATGAAACACAAAGTCTGAAACATTTGAAAAGTTCAAAGAATTTCAGAGTGAAGTGGAGAATCATCGTAACAAGAAAATAAAAGTTTCTACGATATGATCGCAGAGGTAAAATATTTGAGTTACGAGTTTGGCCTTCAGTTAAAACAATGTGAAATAGTTTCACTACTCACGCCACCTGGAACACCACAGTGTAATGGTGTGTCCGAACGTCATAACCGTACTTTATTGGATATAGTGCAATCTACGATGTCTCTTACCAATTTACCACTATCGTTTTGGGTTATGCATTAGAGACAGCTACATTCACGTTAAATAGGGCACCATCAAAATCCGTTGAGACGACGCCTTATGAACTGTGGTTTGGCAAGAAACCAAAGTTGTCGTTTCTTAAAATTTTGGGGTTGCGATGCTTATGTGAAAAAATTTCATCCTGATAAGCTCAAACCCAAATCGGAGAAATGTGTCTTCATAGGATACCCAAAGGAGACAGTTGGGTACACCTTCTATCACAGATCCGAAGGCAAGACATTCGTTGCTATGTATGGATCCTTTCTAGAGAAGGAGTTTCTCTCGAAAGATGTGAGTGGGAGGAAAGTAGAACTTCATGAGGTAACTGTACCTGCTCCCTTATTGGATCACAGAAATCTGTTCCTGTGACTTCTACACCAATTAGTGAGGAAGTTAATGATGATGATCATGTAACTTCAGATCAAGTTACTACCAAACCTCGTAGGTAAACCAGAGTAAGATCCGCACCAGAGTGGTACGGTAATCCTGTTCTGGAGGTTATGTTACTAGACCATGACGAACCTACGAACTATGAAGAAGCGATGGTGAGCCCAGATTCCGCAAAATGGCTTGAGGCCATGAAATCTGAGATGAGATCCATGTATGAGAACAAAGTGTGGACTTTGGTTGACTTGCCCGATGATCGGCAAGCAATTGAGAATAAATGGATTGTCAAGAGGAAGACGGACGCTGATAGTAGTATCACTATCTACAAAGCTAGAATTGTCGCAAAAAGGTTTTCGACAAGTTCAAGATGTTGACTACGATGAGAGTTTCTCACTCGTATCTATGCTTAAGTCTGTCCGAATCATGTTAGCAATTGCCGCATTTTATGAAATCTGGCAAAGGGATAAACAAAACTGCATTCCTTGATGGATTTATTAAAGAAGAGTTGTATATGATACAACCAGAAGGTTTTGTCAATCCTAAAGGTGCTAACAAAATATGCAAGCTCCAGCGATCCATCAATGGACTGGTGCAAGCATCTCGGAGTTGGAATATACGCTTTGATAAGTTGATCAAAGCATATAGTTGTATACAGACTTGCGGTGAAGCCTGTATTTACAAGAAAGTGAGTGGGAGCACTACAGCATTTCTGATAAGTATATGTGAATGACATATTGTTGATCGGAAATAATGTAGAATTATTCTGCAAAGCATAAAGGAGTGTTTGAAAGGAGTTTTTCAAAGATAGACCTCGGTGAAGCTGCTTACATATTGAGCATCAAGATCTACAGAGATAGATGAAGACGCTTGATAAGTTTTTCAATGAGTACATACCTTAACAAGATTTTGAAGTAGTTCAAAATAGAACAGTCAAAGAAAAGAGTTCTTGCCTGTGTTACAAGGTGTGAAATTGAGTAAAGACTCAAAGCCCGACCACGGCAAAAGATAGAAAGAGAATGAAAGTCATTCCCTATGCCTTGGCCATAGGTTCTATAAAGTATGTCATGCTGTGTACCAGATCTATTGTATACCCTACACTGATTTTGGCAAGGGAGTACAATAGTGATCTAGGAGTAGATCACTGGACAGCGGTCAAAATTATCCTTACTGGAATAAGGATATGTTTCTCGATTATGGAAGTGACAAAAGGCTCGTCGTAAAAGGTTACGTCGATGCAAGTTTTGACACTAATCTAGATGACTCTAAGTCTCGGTCTAGATACATATTGAAAGTGGGAGCAATTAGCTAGAGTAGCTCCATGCAGAGCATTGTAGACATAGAAATTTGCAAAATACTTACGGATCTGAATGTGACAGACCCGTTGACTAAAATTATCTCACAAGCAAAACATGATCACACCTTAGTGCTCTTTGGGTGTTAATCACATAGCGATGTGAACTAGATTACTGACTCTAGTAAACCCTTTGGGTGATGGTCACATGACGATGTGAACCATGGGTGTTAATCACATGGTGATGTGAACTATTCATGTTAAATCACATGGCGATGTGAACTAGATTATTGACTCTAGTGCAAGTGGGAGACTGAAGGAAATATGCCCTAGAGGCAATAATAAAGTTATTATTTATTTCCTTATATCATGATAAATGTTTATTATTCATGCTATAATTGTATTAACCGGAAACATAATACATGTGTGAATACATAGACAAACAGAGTGTCACTAGTATGCCTCTACTTGACTAGCTCGTTAATCAAAGATGGTTATGTTTCCTAGCCATAGACATAAGTTGTCATTTGATTAACGAGATCACCTCATTAGGAGAATGACGTGATTGACTTGACCCATTCCGTTAGCTTAGCACCCGATCGTTTAGTATGTTGCTATTGCTTTCTTCATGACTTATACATGCTCCTCTGACTATGAGATTATGCAACTCCCGTTTACCGGAGGAACACTTTGTGTGCTACCAAACGTCACAACGTAAATGGGTGATTATAAAGGTGCTCTACAGGTGTCTCCAAAGGTACTTGTTGGGTTGGCGTATTTCGAGATTAGGATTTGTCACTCCGATTGTCAGAGAGGTATCTCTGGGCCCACTCGGTAATGCACATCACTATAAGCCTTGCAAGCATTGTGACTAATAAGTTAGTTGCGGGATGATGTGTTACGGAACGAGTAAAGAGACTTGCCGGTAACGAGATTGAACTAGGTATCGAGATACCGACGATCGAATCTCGGGCAAGTAACATACTGATGACAAAGGGAACAACGTATGTTGTTATGCGGTCTGACCGATAAAGATCTTCGTAGAATATGTGGGAGCCAATATGGGCATCCAGGTCCCGCTATTGGTTATTGACCGGAGACGTGTCTCGGTCATGTCTACATAGTTCTCGAACCCGTAGGGTCCGCACGCTTAAAGTTACGATGACAGTTTTATTATGAGTTCATGTATGTTGATGTACCGAAGGAGTTCGGAGTCCCGGATGAGATCGGGGACATGACGAGGAGTCTCGAAATGGTCGAGACGTAAAGATCGATATATTGGACGACTATATTTGGACTTCGGAAAGGTTCCGAGTGATTCGGGTATTTTTCGGAGTACCGGAGAATTACGGGAATACGTATTGGGCCTTATTGGGTCATACGGGAAAGAAGAAAAAGGGCCTCAAGGGTGGCCGCACCCCTCCCCTTGGTCTGGTCCGAATTGGACTAGGGAAGGGGGGCGCCCCCTTCCTTCCTTCTCTTTTTCCCTTCCTCTTTTCCTATTCCATATGGGAGGTGGAATCCTACTAGGACTAGGGAGTCCTAGTAGGACTCCACACTTGGTGCGCCCCCTCCTAGGGCCGGCCTCCTCCTCCCTTGCTCCTTTATATACGGGGGCAGGGGGGCACCCCAGAGACACAACAATTGATCCTTGAGATCTCTTAGCCGTGTGCGGTGCCCCCCTCCACCATATTACACCTCGATAATACCGTTGCGGAGCTTAAGCGAAGCCCTGCGTCGGTGGAACATCATCATCGTCACCACGCCGTCGTGCTGACGAAACTCTCCCTCAACACTCGGCTGGATCGGAGTTCGAGGGACGTCATCGAGCTGAACGTGTGTAGAACTCGGTGGTGCCGTGCGATCGGTACTTGATCGGTCGGATCGTGAAGACGTACGACTACATCAACCGTGTTGTGATAACGCTTCCGCTGTCGGTCTACGAGGGTACGTGGACAACACTCTCCCCTCTCGTTGCTATGCATCACCATGATCTTGCGTGTGCGTAGGAAATTTTTTGAAATTACTACGTTCCCCAACAATCAGAGCTAAGAAGCAACTTTTCTAAACATATAGTTTGACAAGTTGTTACTCTTTGTGCACTGTGTGTGCTGCTTCTTTTGAACATTCAGAGCTGAAGGTCATTTCTGCTCTAATGTTATACATTTTCATTAGCATGACGCAAGGTTAATTTATTTCTTGTTATCTTGTGTTATTTATTTTTCAAATATTATAAACCGCTGATGCCCGAATCCTGCTTTATTCAATTGAATGTAAAGTTCTCTCCTTCAATATTCTAATGCTTTACTAATTTGTCATATGTGAGAAACCGAGAAGAAGGGCGCATGCACAATTTATACCAGCATCACATGCCAAATTGGTTTCTCTTTGTGTTAGTTTTCTTCTCAAATTGGCAAGTTGTAGAGATCAGATTCTTTTCCCTTCAAACGAATATAAAACGCTCTTCTTTACTTTCCGATTCATTTATTTATTTTTGACACTCTGTTCATTTAAAATTTTGAAGTTCAAATGAATAAGTATGTTTTTATTGTGTAGTCCCAAGAGATGAAGTAAGTGTTGGAAATATGCCCTAGAGGCAATAATAAATAGGTTATTATTATATTTCCTTGTTCATGATAATCGTTTATTATCCATGCTAGAATTGTATTGATAGGAAACTCAGATACATGTGTGGATACATAGACAACACCATGTCCCTAGTAAGCCTCTAGTTGACTAGCTCGTTGATCAATAGATGGTTACGGTTTCCTGACCATGGACATTGGATGTCGTTGATAACGGGATCACATCATTAGGAGAATGATGTGATGGACAAGACCCAATCCTAATCCTAGCACAAGATCGTGTAGTTCGTTTGCTCAGAGCTTTTCTAATGTCAAGTATCACTTCCTTAGACCATGAGATTGTGCAACTCCCGGATACCGTAGGAATGCTTTGGGTGTGCCAAACGTCACAACGTAACTGGGTGGCTATAAAGGTGCACTACGGGTATCTCCGAAAGTGTCTGTTGGGTTGGCACGAATCGAGACTGGGATTTGTCACTCCGTGTAAACGGAGAGGTATCTCTGGGCCCACTCGGTAGGACATCATCATTATGTGCACAATGTGACCAAGGAGTTGATCACGGGATGATGTGAGTTACGGAACGAGTAAAGAGACTTGCCGGTAACGAGATTGAACAAGGTATAGGGATACCGACGATCGAATCTCGGGCAAGTAACATACCGATAGACAAAGGGAATTGCATACGGGATTGATTGAATCCCCGACATCGTGGTTCATCCGATGAGATCATCGTGGAACATGTGGGAGCCAACATGGGTATCCAGATCCCGCTGTTGGTTATTGACCGGAGAACGTCTCGGTCATGTCTGCATGGTTCCCGAACCCGTAGGGTCTACACGCTTAAGGTTCGATGACGCTAGGGTTATAGGGAAAGTATATATGTGGTTACCGAATGTTGTTCGGAGTCCCGGATGAGATCCCGGACGTCACGAGGAGTTCCGGAATGGTCCGGAGGTAAAGATTTATATATGGAAAGTTGTTGTTCGGGTTCCGGGAAAAGTTCGGGTTTTTTCGGTATTGTACCGGGAAGCTTCCAGAAGATTCCGGAGGATTCCGGAGGGGTCCGGAGGTCCGGAAAATGTTCCACCACGTCCAATACAGTAGCATGGGCTGTAAGGGGGCGCCCTAGCCTTAATGGGCCAGGGGCACCAGCCCCCCCAAGGCCCAAGGCGCATGGGAGAGTGGGAGGGGGCAAACCCTAGGTCCAGATGGGCCTTAGGGCCCATCTAGTGGGGCGCCCCCCCTCTCCTCCCCTTGGCCGCCCCCCTTGATGGGATCTAGGGCTGGCCGCCTCCTCTTGGGGGTGGAAACCCTAAGGGGGGGCGCAGCCCCCTCCCCCCCTATATATAGTTGAGGTTTGGGCTGCCCAAGACACATGAGAACGTCTCCTTTTTGGCGCAGCCCTACCCCTCTTCCTCCTCCTCCTCTCCCGCGGTGCTTGGCGAAGCCCTGCGGGATTGCCACACTCCTCCACCACCACCATGCCGTCGTGTTGCTGCTGGATGGAGTCTTCCCCAACCTCTCCCTCTCTCCTTGCTGGATCAAGGCGTGGGAGACGTCACCGGGCTGCACGTGTGTTGAACGCGGAGGCACCGTTCTTTCGGTGCTTAGATCGGAATCAACCGCGATCTGAATCGCTACGAGTACGACTCCCTCATCCGCGTTCTTGCAACGCTTCCGCATCGCGATCTACAAGGGTATGTAGATTCACTCCCCTTCCCCTCGTTGCTAGATTACTCCATAGATTGATCTTGGTGATGCGTAGAAAATTTTGAATTTCTGCTACGTTACCCAACAGTAAGAGCCGCAGTTGAGCATGTTGTCCAAACAAGGCTTGATCCAACAAACAGAATGACTTGATTAATTGGGCTTATAAGTTGGTTGCATCAACTGATAGATGCACTAATGTATGTAAGTGAAATTATCTCCTTGAGTCATGATTGGCATATTTCCTTGCTTGATGAAGGTTCCATCTCTACATAATAGTTTTCTATGCATATGAAACTGCTCTATATAGACAAAAGGTGGACGACTACAAATCCAGTGGCCGTTACTCCGTTGTGGACATGGGAGTCGTCTGAATTTTGCCGTCCATATAGCAAGGTTCCTATGCATATCCTGTCAAGTAAAAATTTTCATGAAAATATGAGGTGGGTCGTGGGCATCAATCTTTCGCAGGTTCAGGGTTGAAAATGTCGACAACTTTGTATGGTTGAAGGATATTCCAAGATTTCCCACTCTCGCAAGAAAACAACTTGGCTCACTTATGATAAGATGTTCTGGTGTTAAGTTTCTCCTCTTTTATGGACCAAGAAGATGAATTATTTTGACAACATCAACTGCATTTGTACTGACAGAGCATTTGTTGTGATGGTGTTGGAAGCGTCGTGTATGGCAAAGGTAGATCCCGTTGTAGTGCAGAGCAGAGTTAGCACCATTCAAGTCCATTATTGAATGTGTGGATATTACCAAATGATGTATGTCTCATTTTCATATTAAAGTGTGGCTTCTATTGCAAAAAAAAGCTTGCGGCAAAGCCGAGGAGATGGATTTCAAGGGGGAGAGAAGATGTTTTCATAGATTAATTTTTGTAAGAAAAGTAGTGTGTATATACTCTCTCTGTGATTTAACTTTGACCACCAAACTTAATTGATGATATATGTGTTATGTGTCATAAAATTATACCATTGGAGTTTTTTGTAATACGAATTTGATGATAAATTTTGTGACATGTAAGCGACAATTTGTTGATCAAAGTGCTTGAGTACATTTAAATTTTAAAATGTGTGACGCCTGTGCGGTAGGTAAATTGTGACACAGAGAGTAGTATTTATTTGTCCGAGTTGGGTGGAGAAGAGACCTCATTAGTGTATCCTAGAGTGCATGGCGAAATTGAAGGCAATTCAATTGTCGGCTTTGTCATCATTGTAGAGTAGAAGGCATGAGTTCCCTTTATTTGGTCATGGTAAATATGTCCACCTCAAACTTGAATGCAATCATGGATTTTGTCTTAACAGTAGTCATGATTTTGTCTTAACAGTAGTACAAAGTGATATTTGTTGCAAAGAAATCATAAGCCGCAAGCGACATGTTGTGAATCAAAATGATTTTTTTATCAATGCATTAAATTTGTTGTTCCATGGCAACACACGGGCATTCAGATGTATCTAGATGGCAACGTTTATTTCTGTTTGGTATTCCAACGAGCATAGACTGGTAAATTTATATATTTCATTATCATAACATATAAAATACAGGTATTTATTTTTGTTATCACTATATTCAAGATAAAATTAATTTAGGAAATGGAAGGGATGTGTCTGGCTATTTTACTTTTTGTTTTATGCTCTGGTGGGTGTACGGCTTGTACGGCGTGTACTCTCCATTACATATTTTAAGATCTTTGATGAGAAGTATTTGTGCTAATTACATATATTGCTTGTGCAGAATTGGTATAAGTCAAGGAAGAGGTTTTTATTATACTTGCTCAGGTATTATGCGAACGAAGCTAAAAACAATATTTCTGATATTGCACAAAGATTTCTTGCGCACATCAAGTAGATCTTAATTTCTAAAGATTTTTAATGGGATAATCAGTCTACATGTATACATCTTCCAATTGTCTTTTTGTTAATAATTTACATTGCAAGTAAAATATACTTCAATTATTACCCGATTGTGTTTATGTTATCTTTTTTTTAATATATAAAATTTAGCATGCATTATGGTTATATAACTCTAGCAAAATATTTCAAAAGCCCGTGGCAAGGCACAGTCATTGTACTAGTACCAATACATGGGCCACTGAATGGTTCTACATGGCTGATGTCCCGCTGCATGATCCAGCTCGTCCTTGGCCCCCATCCTTCTCCCCCGATCCCCCGAAGAAGCGTTTAAACTGGAGACCAAGGAGTTCCTTACAAAAGGATGACTCCGGCATGGCTCTCCTAGCCGCTCAAGTGAGGTGCTTGAGACATAACGGTCTTACCGTCATTGATGTGATGGCGACGACAATTGGCCGAAGAGTCCAACCTCTTCGGCAACACATGCACCCATTGTGGATGTACAATGAAACCAACGATGCCACTTGTTCTATTCGAGAAGGTTTCAAGGACCAAGAGGCCTTTGGCGCCGCCCTGGCCGGTATATACAAGGGGGAGCCGTCGAATTTTGCTAAGCAGAAGTTTATGGATGGCTTCTCCTATACTACAGACCCGTTGAAGCGGTAAGTCTTCTTCAAACTACCTCGTCCATCCGAGCAGTACCTTTATGCTTCTAAACATATGTTCAACATATCCGAACAGAGGTGGAAAATGCTGGGTCGAGACACTAAGTTGCCCAGCGCTTGAGCCGGGGGGTGTATTCATGTGATGATGACCCTGGCTTCCACGAGGATGAGGAATTGTCCATTATTTTTGCGTAGGGGCTCTTCTACCAAGAGAGCCTCGGCGGCTCTAAAGTGGTCGTCATTCCTGATCTGCCCGGAGCCCTGCCGTCTACCACGGTAAGGTCTCCTCCATCCTCTCCTCGAAAGAGATCCTTTGCCCGCAAGGCCCTAGACACCCTGACTTATTCTCCTAAGGGTCACCGCTCAAAGCGCAAGCGGGCCGATCCCGGACCCTCAAGGGGGCCAGCCAACGGACGCCCGAGGTCAACGACATCCATGCATCCTGGACATGGGATACGATCACATTTTTGAAGATTGGTGTGAGCGGGGCTTCCATTTATGTGCAGGCGGTTGTTGAGATGCGAACGAAGTACTCGAGGGCGACGGGAAGCGGGCACGGCCGACAATTGATTCAACTTTATGGCGTGTTTCCTCCTTGACTCACTCGGAGTAACACCTAACCCTCTTCCAGACCTTTTTCTCAAAGCATACCTCTTCGGTCTCGCGGTGGAAAGGTCCATGGGGAGGGCACGGCCGCACGGACAAGGTCAATGGGGGTGATTGTGGTGGTGACGGGAAGGGTGAAGAGAGCAGGCGAGGTGGCAGTCGACTTAGGGGGTGAGTGTGGCAGCGATGGTAATGGGAGCTATGGGGTTATATGTACCCCCGAAGGAGCTCACACCAGCGGGAAACGAAGGTTGATTTGCCGCGTGCGGGCGCGAAACAACGCGACGATCATTAATTGGCACTCTACCAGGTGGAAATGCGAGTGCGTCATTGGCAGGGATGGAAATGACAACCGTACGGACGACAATGTCATTGATCAGGTTGCGCGGGGGAGAAATAGGCTAGGATGAAACTTCCCTCCTGAACAGTTGGCGGATGGCGCGCAGTCCAAACCAATGCCCCCAACCTTCAAACACAAATGATTGTGGGTTGGATATGGAGCGTCCTCCATAAATTATGACAACTCGGGCGCCAAAACGTAACAGTTGGCAGATGGCGCGCAGTCCAAACCAATGAACCCAACCTTCAAACACAAATGCTTGTGGGTTGGATATGGTGCGTCCTCCATAAATTATGACAACTCGGGCGCCAAAACGTATTCGACGTTTATAGCATTGAATACTTTGTCCCTTATGGCGCCGAATACTTCGTCACTTGTAGTTAGCCCCTACAGGTTCCCAAACATGTGTCTTTTATGGTCTAACCCACGCTATGACGATGCCTTTCGCTCAAAAAATAAACTTTGGGGATCACGCGACGTGCGGAGGCAATGTGGGGCGAATGGCCCGGCAGGGCGACAATTGGGCCATTTTGTTTTTGGGAAAAGATTCTAGGTGCTTCTAGTCTGGCTTTTCTTTTTCTATTTTTTCTGCTGAATCTTATACTTAGTTTTTGTTTCGGTTCATTTTTTAATTTTATCAAAATTCTTGAACCATTTTCATTTCCATGAACATTTTTATTATTTGTGGACTTTTTCCAAATTCATGAATTTTTTATTTTAAATTTCATGAACTATTTTCATATTCATTATTTTTTCTAATTCATGAAAATTTCAAACTCATGAACTTTTTTCAATTTACGATTTTTAAAAATTCATATATATTTTAAAATTCACGAAAATTCTCTCAAATTCAGGAACTTTTTCAAACTCATGAAATTTATTTAAATTTAGTTTTTTGTATTCACAAGCCTTTATAAATGCACGTTCAAATTCGTTATCATTTTTAAATCTCCAAAAACAATCAAAATTTCAAAAAAAAATTAAAAAAATTGAACCTTTTTTAAATCCCCGAACAATTCTTAGAAATCACCTGAACACTTTTTGATGTCATCAAAGTTTTCTAAATAAAAAAATGTTTTTTTTTCATCAGCCAATAAGAGAGGAATGAGCAGGAAAAAAAAAGCCGATCAAGCGAACTGGCGAGCTAGCGAGCCTTCCTAGCGAGAACCAGCGAGCGAGGCGCAATTTTGGGCCGCGGCCCCGCTAAATGGTAGTAGCTTCAAAGAAAAAAAGATGGAATGGTTTAACCCTATCTTCCTCCTCTCCGACTTTGCACACGCGCGCAGCCTCCTCCTCCTCCTCCTCCTCTCATCAATGGCGCGCCTCCACCACCTTCTCTCCCGCGCGCTCGCCTCCAACCACCTCCTCCGCCCTTCTCCGCCCCCTTTTTCAGCGCGCCCGACCCTCCCGCTTCACTCGCAGCCGCCGCCGCCGCCTCCGCCTCCTCATCCCCACGGTCGCAGCCCACCCCATTTCCTCGCCGCCGCCTCGCGGCACTACGCGTCATCCATGTCCAGACCACGGCGGCGCGGTTCGGCGCAGCCGATGTATCCGAGGCGGAGGAGAGCCAGGCGGAAGGGCCCCGCCGAGCTCAGCGTGCAGATTGGCATCGAAGAAGCCCTCCCCGACGACCCCCTCATCCTGGTGATAATAGCTTCCGCACGCGATTTTCAATCCCTGGACTTGTTGAATTCCTAGCCTGCATCTGTAATTGCGAATTGCTTCGCAGAGTATTGCAGAAACGCTTCGAACGGATGCTGGGAAGGCGATGAAGCTGGCATTCCACAATTTGGGGAACTCGGAGTACAAGACCAGAGACCCCTGTATAAGCAATGTGGATGAGTACGACAGCGTTGAGGTGTCTCTGCTGCTTTGTGATGACGATTTTATCAGGAAGCTGAACAAGGAATGGAGGGATGAAGACCACGCGACAGACGTTCTGTCAATGTCGCAGCATATCCCGGGGCTCCAAATTCCCGTTGTAAGACGTTTACAGATGTTTCTGTCGATGTTGAACTAGTTTGCTTGTTACAGATGTTTCTATCAGATCTTAGTATTTACTTGTTGTTTTTGGTTCAACAGCTGCAACTAGGTGACTTGGTAATTTCTGTTGACACAGCCCGACGGCAAGCGGAAGAAAGAGGCCATACACTTCTTGATGAGATAAGAATTCTCATGGTTGGTCTCTCTGACTTATTTCCAGCACCACATTTGTTCTGCTTATTGGGGTGCCCGCAGGCTTCTGTTTGTAGTTGTGTAGGTCTCGTCTGATCTATCATTGACCGTAGCAGTAGCGATGTCTGATAATGGTGGTTTTGAGCTCATATTATAGTTTGAACGGTCACAATAGCAAAATTAAGCATGAAGGAAATTGGATCGATATCTTTTTTGAAACTTAGAATTGGATCAATATTGACAACACACCAGTTAATAGCAAGATGGAGATGTGCTTGGTTTGCAGCCCCAGTGACAATGTTTGGGCAAGCCAATATTTGGCAATGTCGAAACTTGCCAGTAACAGCCTAATTGGTTGGCAGCCAATTGCAATGCCAAAATTTGGCAAATCAACTTTGGCTATGAGCTATTTGGCAAATGGTAGGCAACATCAGAGTGCACACCAATGGATTGGCCTCAATCCAGTCACTGGCCAAAGAGGCGGCTTACCCAAACGTTGGCTTGGGCAATTGGGGTTGCAAACGAAGCACGCCCTAGGTGTGTATTTACTTCATGAGATTTTTTTTTGAATTAGTCCTATGCTTGAAAGTTGAAATTTGTATACCAAGATAAAGCTTCAAATTTTGCCTATTGGCTTGATCGCTTGACTACCTTCTGTGAACAAATAATTACTTCAATGGTACTTCTGGTTCTTATGAAGAGAACCTCCATGCGATTTTTTCAGTGTTGGAATAGCTTTGCTGATTGTGAGCCTATTCTGTGTTAACCAACTTAATCTTCATCAGGTTCATGGATTGTTGCATTTATTGGGCTTTGATCATGAACTCAGCAAGGAGGCTGAAGAAGAGATGGAGCAGGAAGAAGAACAAATATTAAATACTCTTGAATGGATAGGAAAAGGACTCATTAGGAGTGCGTATCATTTCAGTACTGATATGGATCATTCAGAAAATTCTGATGGTAGGTCGCCCTTGCACATTATTGTTGTGTTTTTTTCTTTTATGTGAATGGTTGCCATCTGTTTCTTCTTACTGGAGAACCTCTGAACTTTTAATATGTAGAGGCCAATAGAGATATAGAGAAAAGGAGTTTACGGGAGGGTCATCAGCCGAAACTGACCCATATAGTATGTGATATAGATGGTGAGGTGATGAAACATCAAGAAGTATACTGTTTATGCAAGTAACTTCTTTGCGTTAAGGCTAGTTCTTACCAACTTCTAGCAAGTAACTTCTTTGCAAAAATTATTAAGGTACTGTTGTGGATTATGAAGGACACCTGCATTCAGAGTCAATAGAATCTTTGAGAGAGGCAGTATCACAGGGAGTAACTGTTATCATGCTTACTGGCAAGGTGGGTTTTACTCTTAAGCATTCGTCATGCATGGAAGGATATCCGGTCGTCCAATGTGAATGGCCCTGATCTGAGGTTAAGGCTAGTTCTCAGTCTTTCATTAACAATATTACCGATTATCAATGATATGGGTAACTTTCCCACAGCATAGAGTACGTGGAAGTAGTCTTGATGAAAGTTGGAAATTATTCAGTAGGATGTTAGTGCTTCTATGTAGCTTCTTATCTTAGTTCAGTTTAATTTGAGATGGAATTCAAATAATAAGCAATATGATTTCAACTTGTGACGAGTTACAGCTGACTATTTGTGATATTAATCTTAAGTACACTATGAAGTTTCCTAAGGAATGTAGAAGCAAAGCATATATATATTCTACATAAGATGGCTGCATTTTTAGTATAATTGCATGTTTCTAATATTTTCTTGATTTTCGTCCCTTTTAATTAGACCCGTGCTTCCACCATAGCAACCTTCAAGCTTCTTAATATGGAAGGAAGAGGTGATTTTATATCGGAGAATTCACCTGGTGTATTTCTACAGGTACATCTTCTCCATTCTTACTTGAATAGTTGTAGAAGTTGGAAGTAGGTTATCAAAGCTTTATGGCTTTGTGCAAGTGTTCTTTCGGCACCCATATCCTTTTTGGTTGAATTAGACACATCTGGACATTTTGAAGTAAAATTTTGTGTGTCCAATTGCTCTACTGAATCAGGCACCCTAATTTTAAATTGCAACAATAGTAAGAATATGTTTATTTTTCAATCGACGGGGGTAAGATAGAAGGAAGTAAGTGTCGGCCCTCATCATTTTGAGCAAAGTAAGAATATGTTCTTTTTTTCAATCGACATTTTACCCTTATAAAGTTATATTTTGCTCTGTCCGCTGCAGGGTTCACTTGTATATGGGGAGCATGGCCAACTTATTTATAGAGCAAACTTGGATGTGGATATATGCAAGGAGGTAGTGATTTACAGTATGTCAGCTGATTACTTTCTGCTTTACTTCTGTCAGAATTTTAGTGCTGCGCCTGCTCATCTTCCATCGAACTTTTGATACTCCCTCCGTTCCATAATGTAGTGCCTATAGATTTTTTGAGAAGTCAAACTTTGCAAACTTTGACCAAGTTTGTAGAGAAAAATATTTATATCTACAATAGCAAAAATATATAGGCCCTGTTTGGTTCATAAGTCCTAGGACTTTTTTTAGTCCCAACTTATAAGTCCCAAGTCCCTAAAAAGTCCCTACCTGTTTGGTTCCTGGGACTTATAAGTCCCTATAAGACCATATTACAACTATAAGTCCCTATAAGACTCTCCTTGAGAGTCTTATTTCATAAGTCCCAAATGCCCACTTTAAATCCCTATAAGTCCCTCATGTTTGGTTTAGATGGGACTTATAGGGACTTTTTTAAGTCCCTAAACCAATAAGTCCCTGGAAACAAACACCCTCATAATGTGAAACTACATCTTACAATGAATCTACTGATATATGTTTCACACTCTAGATGTAAAAAAAATTCTCCACAAACTTGGTCAAAGTTTGTGAGATTTGACTTTTCAAAAAATCTATAGGCACTACATTATGGAACGGAGGGAGTATTACCTACTGTTCTTTTTATTAGTAGGATTTGCGGGGCATTTTGTGTCTTGTCGGTTCTTTGTCGTGAATGTGGATGTTAGGCATGAAATGTGCTATCATGAGCCTGAATCATTTTCGTATCAGTTTTGACTTGTTAAGGTTGTGTGCCCATTTTAGCGATGTATAAGATCGTCAGATATTAATATTTAAATTTCTTTTGTTCCATTTGCAGGCATGTTTGTACTCCTTGAAGCATAAAATTCCTCTTGTTGCATACTGTGAGGAACAATGTTTGACCTTGTTTGAACATCCTTCTGTCGACTTGTTGCACACTGTGCACCATGAGACCAAGGTACAATGATAAACTTCTCTTTCCTTCCTTTCCAACTATATTAAGCAGTTCAGCCAACATTGAGGTTTTGTCATAGGTAAAAGTGATGCCTTCAGTTGAGGATCTCTTGGAATATTCATCGATTCAGGTTTGTTATTGCAACTATGGCAAATGCAAAGTGGATGTGCCATTTATAAGGATGATGAGTTTTCCAATCTTTGGATCAGTTTTGTTTAGAGTGAACTTACATTGTTTACTTGCGTTTGCAGAAGTTGCTTTTCCTTGGCAACACGGATGAAGATTTTTCTGTCCTCACACAGCATTGGTCGGAGCTAACAGAAGGGAAAGCATGTGTTATCAAAGAGCAGCCAAATGCAATTGAGATTGTTCCCCTTAATTCTTCAAAAGGCGGTGGTATAATGGTTCTACTTGATCATCTCGGATTAACTGAAGATGTATGAATTTGTTCCCGTCAATGAACTGCATTTTTACTGTTCCTTTGTACCGTATTTCATCTTCTTTGTTTTTGAAGGAATGTAGTAGGGGAATCCCCTGCTGCGATTTTGTATCTTATTTCATCTTTCTATTGTGCTCGCTTAGAAAGCATTACCACGACTAGAATGTATTTACAAGCATTATATGTCTGCTTATGCAGTCTGATCTTGAGGCGGTTGGAGACTATACCAGATGGCTAAGCAACAAGTGATCCAACTGACATGACAAAGCATTCTTTAGCAAGAGAGTGCTGATTGAGAGCTTCAGATATTCTAGGAAATGTCATATATGGAATGTACAAAAGACAAGGTATTCTTGTCTGGGAACTATGGAGAGTCGCAAGTTTGTGATACTATCCTTTAGGGCTGGCTACCAAAACGGTTTGTGCATTGTGCATGTTGGAAAAGGGATGTGGGTGTTGAAGTGGCAAATTTGATCTCCTTCAGGTAATTTGGTTTTGAAGTTTAAAACTATGCACTTGTAGTAGTTTCATTGGTTTTTATGAGAGCCTTTCTCTTGTTTTTAACAGATGGTCCTTCATGGAGGTGAACAGAAAAGAAAACTAGACGAGCTTGTTTAGACAAACACCAAGTGAAATCACATGTTTGGACTTGTGATAACCTAATAGAAATATTCTTGTGGCCCTTGACTGCTTTATTTGCGAATGTTGTGGCCCTTGACTCTGATGAACATGTTACTGTAATCATTCATGGCAATACTGATTTTCCACAGAATACTTGTACAGTTGCTTTCAGGAACATTTCCTATCGTTCCTTAATAAATGGTTTCCCTAACTTGTGGTGTTGTGTGTGTGTATAAGAAGTGAATAGATGGTGTACCATCATGGGCAAGTTTAACACAAGGAGCTGTGTCTATTGAGTTTTTCCGATTATGATTGGACCATCTGTCACTTTATTCATTTTTACAGTTAACTTTCATATGGACTAAAATAAAATCAGACATAAGAGAAATCAGGCTGATCTCAGAATGAGAAATTAGTTTGAATTTCCATGTGAAAGTGTACAGTAAGTACTGTATGTTCATGGGAAGTGGAGTCCTGGCATTCTAGTTGTAGCTAGTTAAGAGTTCATATGCATTTGTACATCTTCCTTGTTCTGGTGTGCAGGTAAATTGGCACTCCTGTACAAGAGGTTGGTGCTGCTTGCTCTGGACATTTGACAAGCAAATGAACTTTTTGAGGGCCTCTTGGCTATCATCTTGTTGCATGTCCTCGGTAAGTGATTTGACCGCTGGTTCATGACTGATCCTGCTGTATTGCTCTTGCATGTCTTCATCCTCTTGCTGTACGTAACTTCCTTTCCAAGGTCTTGAAGACATGTAGCGTAGGATATTGATGTGAATGATTGGGACTTCCCTTGGTAGTACTTGGACAACCCTCTCCTGTGGAGATTAAATTATTTGTTAGAGACCGTACCCTGTTTTGAATAATTTGCAATTTGAAGTGGATTCTATAGAAGTCTATATGGAAAGAACCGTGAGATTGTGTTCTCCAGTAATCCATTATGAAGTACTCCCACCGTCCCATAGAGTATATTTTAGTAAAATGTTCATAATCAATTAAATAAATATTTGTCCTTGACAAGCTATCGCTTAGGAGCATGTCATTTTGAATTCGGCCAACCGATTTGAAGACCTGTTACTAGCATGCATGTTGTTCGAAAGGGTCACAAAGTTTTGGTGTTTCATACAGGTAGGGAAACACAAACGGGGAAATTCCACGTTATCAAGGTGCAAAGCATGTACCTGGCGGGAAGCTGGGCTAGCAGCGAAGACAGCTCGTAGAGAGGTCCCTCGGCCTCAGAGTCCAGCTGCAAGGTGCTCGACGACGCTGAAGATGACTCCGAAGAATGATCTTCGGATGGGAGGTAACCCAACCCATCACCCAGATTCGGTGTCAATGAGCACGACGACAACCCGCTGGACGCTCCCGAGGCCGAGGGCGAGGTATAAGAAGCAGCGTCGGGGTGATCTTGTCCTTCTCCTTGGCAAACGCAGGCGGCGGCCTCGCGGCACAGAGCCTTGTTGCAAGCCTCATCCATTCCAGGACTGAAGAGGAGGCAGGGGCAATGGTTATCCCTTGGCTTGGGATGTTGGGAGCTTGGATGGCAAAGGAGAGGACCCCATATATGCACACGCGACTGCGGGAGGGGTGGGGGAGAAAGAAAAAGAAAAAAAGCACCGTTGCCGTGGGCAGACGGGCGTCTTGCTCGTTCAGATAGGCACTCCGTCGACTGACTGACCGGCGCCGAAAAGTAAAACCAAACCTATCCTTGCCGTACACAGAGCGTCGGCCTTATCACCAAATGAGCTACTTGCATTTCTGTTACGTTACTGTCTGGAGTGTTTGTGCATGTGGAAACACTCGTTTCCGAGGGAGCAAGAGACGGAAACATGTGTTGGTTGCCGGGAGCAAGCAATTATGTATCGGGGCATGTGAAAGGGACGTGGATAAACTACACTGGCTCATCAGGATAAGCATCTTGTCTTACGGGACTCTGTCGACCGATCGGCGGGGGTGAGGAAGAAAATGGGGGCTTATCTCCGCGGATTAGCCGGGATAAGATAGATTAGGGTGGCGACATGGTGCTTTCGGTTAGGAGTTCGATTGTGCTAAGGGCTAGTAACTGCTGCTGCGAGATTAGCTTTGTTTATGCGATGTGAGCACAGTTAGCAAAATTGCCAGAAATGTTTACTCGGTGTGGCTTCAAGCAAAGATAAACCTAGCATAGTCGAGCTTGCTTTTTTTAGGTAACGCCATCGTGGCTAGTTTTATTCCAACTCAAATAGAGATACATCATCCACAATCTAGCGAAGGATCGATTGAGGTGCGTGCGGAGGACAAACCCTAGCCATGCTCGCTAGCTTGTGGGGTCACACTATTTGCCTCACGCATACAATGCTTAATAATAATTTCCCCCAAACCTAGACATCTTCAATGATCGGAGCAACCAAGGTAGGGAAAGTAGTCCCGTATTCAACGATGCACAAGCTTCGTGCAATCCAACCGCACCATGAGGTACTAAACTTCGATGCTCGAAGCCAGCTCAGTCCTCACACCGAGGGCCATGGCCTGAAATTTGAGCATCGATGATTGGTCCTTAGTGATGATTTTGTGTTGCGATGAAGTTCCCTTTATCGTTCTAGGTAATGGTGCCACAAGTTGCAGAGTTGTTTTCACACGGAAAATTCAAAGGATTTTCATAGGATTTTGTAGGATTAGAATCCTTAGAAATCTTTCCTATGTTGGTTGTTTGATTCATGGGATTGAGTCCTATCGGAATTTTTCCTAAGGATTTTTTATGCTACTTCCCATATGATTTCTAGCAGCCGCACAAACCTCTTTGAAAGAATCATTTGTTTTTCCTATTATGCTATCAACCAACCAAAAATCCTATAGGATTGAGATGAGCATGGCATTCCAATCCTATGTTTTTCCTATTCACGTGTTTTAGAATCCTGCGAATCAAAGAGGCTCTTGGGAATTTTCCATAGGTCTCACATAATACAAAAAAGTCCTTAGGAAGTAGGCCAACATGGGCAGAATCCCAATGAATCTTTTATCTTCATTCCTTCGACGAAGATGTGGGCCATTAGATCAAGATGTGGGCCGTTGGATCAAAAGCCTGATGGATGAAGCGGCGTCAAGCTTGTAGCATCCTCTATGACAAGGGAGTGCCACATACAAAGGTAAATGACAGGTTCTATATGCCGGTGACTCGTCCTACGATGTTGTCTGGCACATAATGTTGGCCAACTAAAAGTTGGCATGTCCAACAATTAAGTGTATGAGAGACACACATGTTGAGATGGATATGTGGCCACACAAGAAATGATCGGGTTCGAAACGTGATAGAGTTGGAGTATCACCAATCAAAAAGAAGCTTGTACAACATTGTCTGAGGTCGTTTGGGCATACACAACACATGCCTCTAGAAGCTCCGGTACATAGCAGAAGGATAAACATGCTGATGATGTCTAGGGAGGTCGGGGTAAACCAAACTTGACATGGGAGTGGGAGGAGTCTGTAAGGAGAGAATTGAAGGACTGAAATATCACCAAAGAACTAGCAGTGGCCATGGGTGGTTTTAACTCTAGCCTATCATAATTTGTTTGGCACTGAAATGCTTAGTTGTTGTTTTGCGCGATTCAAGCATAAAAAGCAAAACTTTTAAAACAGAAGACCAAAAGCCAGTTTTTATGATGAAGGGATTAGCTTCCCAAATAGAAATAAGAATATGGGAAATGTCTGACATGACAATAATTGTCAAAAAGGCATTTGGTTGTTTAATTATGCGCCAGGCAGACACGGGAATGCCTAAACCACCTTAATTGAGATGTTTGCATATTTATCCCAAGACTTGAGACAAAGAGGTTTCAAAGAATTTTTATTTTGAAAACCATTCCAACATTTTTCTAACAGTATGAGTGAGACCATAGACAAGTCTTTTATTTAACAAGAAACAAGACATGTACTCCCTCTGTAAACTGATATAAGACTTTTTAGATCACTTAAATCTACTTATATTTAAGTGATCTAAAAAGTCTTATATCAGTTTACAGAGGGAGTAGTAAGTAAACGGGGATAGGTGCAAACACACATTTGGCTAAAGTTAAACTTCCAGCATGTGAAAGCATGTTTGCTTTGTATCCTACTCCCTCTGTAAACTAATATAAGAGCGTTTAGATTACTAAAATAGTGATCTATATGCTCTTATATTAGTTTACCGAGGGAGTATTTAATTTAGCTCTGAACTTGTAAACTTAAAAAGGAGAAGGACATATCTCCTTTTACGAGGAAGAAACGAGGACATATCTGATCTTGGAAGCTAGCTTCTGGGAGCTGACCCGTTCGGCCCAGCTTCGCCCAATGATTCAGAGAAGCCAGGACCTGGGCAGTTTCCGAACAAGCACTAAGTTTATGCCATTTTAAGACCCTGTTTGGTTCATAAGTCCTAGGACTTTTTCTAGTCCCAACTAAAAAGTCCCTAGTCCCTAAAAAGTCCTGTTGGAAATATGCCCTAGAGGCAATAATAAATGGTTATTATTATATTTCTTTGTTCATGGTAATTGTCTATTATTCATGCTATAATTGTATTGTCCGGAAATCGTAATACATGTGTGAATACATAGACCACAACCTGTCCCTAGTAAGCCTCTAGTTGACTAGCTCGTTGATCAACATATAGCCATGGTTTCCTGACTATGGACATTGGATGTCATTGATAACGGGATCACATCATTAGGAGAATGATGTGATGGACAAGACCCAACTTAAGCATAGCATAAAAGATCGTGTAGTTTCGTTTGCTAGAGCTTTTCCAATGTCAAGTATCTTTTCCTTAGACCATGAGATCGTGCAACTCCCGGATACCGTAGGAGTGCTTTGGGTGTGCCAAACGTCACAACGTAACTGGGTGACTATAAAGGTGCATTACGGGTATCTCCGAAAGTGTCTGTTGGGTTGGCACGGATCGAGACTGGGATTTGTCACTCCGTGTGACGGAGAGGTATCTCTGGGCCCACTCGGTAATGCATCATCATAATGAGCTCAATGTGACTAAGGCGTTAGTCACGGGATCATGCATTGCGGTACGAGTAAAGAGACTTGCCGGTAACGAGATTGAACAAGGTATTGGGATACCGACGATCGAATCTCGGGCAAGTAACATACCGATTGACAAAGGGAATTGCATACGGATTGATTGAATCCTCGACACCGTGGTTCATCCGATGATATCATCGTGGAACATGTGGGAGCCAACATGGGTATCCAGATCCCGCTGTTGGTTATTGACCGGAGAGGCGTCTCGGTCATGTCTGCATGTCTCCCGAACCCGTAGGGTCTACACACTTAAGGTCCGGTGACGCTAGGGTTGTAGAGATATATGTATGCGGAAACCCGAAAGTTGTTCGGAGTCCCGGATGAGATCCAGGACGTCACGAGAGGTTCCGGAATGGTCCGGAGGTAAAGATTTATATATGGGAAGTCTTATTTTGGTCGCCGGAAAAGTTTCGCGCTTTATCGGTATTGTACCGGGAGTGCCGAAAGGGGTCCGGGGGTCCACCAAGGGGGTCCACCAGCCCCGGGGGGCACATGGGCTGTAAGGGGTGCGCCTTGGCCTATATGGGCCAAGGGCATTAGCCCCAAGAGGCCCATGCGCAAGAGATAAAAAAAAGGGAGAGTCCTAAAGGGGGAAGGCACCTCCGAGGTGCCTTGGGGGGGAAGGACTCCCCCCTGGCCGCACCCTTCCTTGGAGGAAGGGGCAAGGCTGCGCCCCCCCTCTCCCTTGGCCCTATATATAGTGGGGGGAAAGGAGGGCAGCAACATATAAGCCTTGGGCGCCTCCCTCCTCCCCTGCAACACCTCTTTCTCTCTCGCAGAAGCTTGGCGAAGCCCTGCCGGAGACCCGCTACATCCACCACCACGCCGTCGTGCTATTGGATCTCCATCAACCTCTCCTCCCCCCTTGCTGGATCAAGAAGGAGGAGACGTCGCTGCACCGTACGTGTGTTGAACGCGGAGGTGCCGTCCGTTCGGCACTCGGTCATCGGTGATTTGGATCACGGCGAGTACGACTCCGTCATCCACGTTCATTGGAACGCTTCCGCTCGCGATCTACAAGGGTATGTAGATGCACTCCCTTCCCCTCGTTGCTAGTAGACTCCATAGATGCATCTTGGTGAGCGTAGGAAAATTTTAAAATTATGCTACGATTCCCAACAGTGGCATCATGAGCTAGGCCTATGCGTAGTTACTATGCACGAGTAGAACACAAAGCAGTTGTGGGCGTTGAGTTTGCCAATTCTTCTTGCCGCTACTAGTCTTTTCTTGTTTCGGCGGTATTGTAGGATGAAGCGGCCCGGACCGACCTTACACGTACGCTTACGTGAGACAGGTTCCACCGATTGACATGCACTAGTTGCATAAGGTGGCTAGCGGGTGTCTGTCTCTCCTACTTTAGTCGGAACGGATTCGATGAAAAGGGTCCTTATGAAGGGTAAATAGAAATTGGCAAATCACGTTGTGGTCATACGTAGGTAAGAAACGTTCTTGCTAGAAACCTACAAACCACGTAAAAACTTGCAACAACAATTAGAGGACGTCTAACTTGTTTTTGCAGCAAGTGCTATGTGATGTGATATGGCCAGAAGATGTGATGAATGATATATGTGATGTATGAGATTGATCATATTCTTGTAATAGGAATCACGACTTGCATGTCGATGAGTATGACAACCGGCAGGAGCCATAGGAGTTGTCTTTATTATTTTGCATGACCTGCGTGTCATTGAATAACGCCATGTAAATTACTTTACTTTGTTGCTAAACGCGTTAGCCACAGAAGTAGAAGTAATCGTTGGCGTGATGACTTCATGAAGACACAATGATGGAGATCATGGTGTCATGCCGGTGACGAAGATGATCATGGTGCCCCGAAGATGGAGATCAAAGGAGCATGATGATATTGGCCATATCATGTCACTATTTGATTGCATGTGATGTTTATCATGTTTTTGCATCTTATTTGCTTAGAACGACGGTAGTAAGTAAGATGATCCCTTATAATAATTTCAAGAAAGTGTTCACCCTAACTGTGCACCGTTGCGAAGGTTCGTTGTTTCGAAGCACCACGTGATGATCGGGTGTGACAGATTCTAACGTTCGAATACAACGGGTG
This sequence comes from Triticum aestivum, assembly GCF_018294505.1. NCBI lineage: Eukaryota > Viridiplantae > Streptophyta > Magnoliopsida > Poales > Poaceae > Triticum > Triticum aestivum. The sequence goes on along the minus strand of NC_057799.1, from coordinate 593,324,580 downwards.
TTGACGAGCCTAGCATGTACAGACATGGCCTCGGAACACACGCAATACACTTAGGTTGACTTGACGAGCCTAGCATGTACAGACATGGCCTCGGAACACGGAGGACCGAAAGGTCGAGCATGAGTCGTATAGAAGATACGATCAACATGGAGATGTTCACCGATCTTGACTAGTCCGTCTCACGTGATGATCGGACACGGCCTAGTTAAACTCGGATCATGTTTCACTTAGATGACTAGAGGGATGTCTATCTGAGTGGGAGTTCATAATCAGATGAACTTCATTATCATGAACATAGTCAAAAAGTATTTGCAAATTATGTCATGGCTTGCGCTTTAGTTCTACTGGTTAAGATATGTTCCTAGAGAAAATTTAGTTGAAAGTTGGTAGTAGCAATTATGCGGACTGGGTCCGTAAACTGAGGATTGTCCTCATTGCTGCACAGAAGGCTTATGTCCTTAATGCACCGCTCGGTGTGCTGAACCTCAGTGTCGTCTGTAGATGTTACAAAACATCTGACATACACGTTTTGATAACTACGTGATAGTTCGGTGCGGTTTAGAATTGTGGCACCAAAGACGTTTCTGAAACGTCACAGAACATGTGAGATGTTCCGAAGACTGAAATTGGGATTTCAGACTAGTGCCCACGTCAAGAGGTATGAGACCTCTGACAAGTTTCTTAAGCCTGCAAACTAAGGGAGAAAAGCTCAATCGTTGAGCGTGTGCTCAGATTGTCTGAGTGCCACAATCGCTTGAATCGAGTGGGAGTTAATCTCCCAGATGAGATAGTGATAGTTCTCCATAGTCACTGCCACCAAGCTAGTAGAGCTTCGTGATGAACTATAACATATCAAGGATAGTTATGATGATCCTTGAGCTATTCGCGATGTTTGACACCACGAGAGTAGAAATCAAGAAGGAGCATCAATTGTTGATGGTTAGTAAAACCACTAGTTTAAGAAGGGCAAGGGCAAAAGGGATACTTCATGAAACAGCAAGTCGTTTGCTGCTCTAGTGAAGAATCCCAAGGTTGAACCCAAACCCGAGACTAAGTGCTTCTGTAATGAGAGGAACGGTCACTGAAGCAGTACTACCCTAGATACTTGGTAGATGAGAAGGCAGGCAAGGTCGACAAAGTATATTGGATATACGTTATATGAATGTGTACTTTACTAGTACTCCTAGCAGCACCAGGGTATTAGATACTGGTTCGGTTGCTAAGTGTTAGTAACTCGAAATAAAAGCTGCGGAATAAATGGAGACTAGCTAAAGGTGAGATGACAATATGTGTTGGAAGTGTTTCCAAGGTTGATGTGATCAAGCATCGCATGCTCCCTCTACCATCGAGATTTGGTGGTTGCGCTGAACATGATTGGATTATGTTTACCGCAAAACGGTTATTCATTTAAGGAGAATAATGGTTACTCTGTTTATTTGAATAATACCTTCAATGGTCTTGCACCTAAAATGAATCTCGATCGTAGTGATACACATGTTCATGCCAAAAGATATAAGATAGTAATGATAGTACCACATACTTGTGGCACTGCCACTTGAGTCATATTGGTGTAGAACGCATGAAGAAGCTCCATGTAGGTGGATCTTTGGACTCACTCATTTTTGAAAAGATTGAGACATGCGAACCATGTCTATTGGTATATATGCATGAAGAAACTCCATACAGATGGATCGTTTGGACTCACTTGATTATGAATCACTTGAGACATGCAAATCATACCACATGGGCAAGATGACTGAAAGGCCTCGTTTTCAGTGAGATGGAACAAGAGAGCAACTTATTGGAAGTAATGCATTTTGATGTACGCAGTCCAATGAGTGCTGAGGCATGCAGTGGATATCGTTATGTTCTTACTTCATAGATGATTTGAGTAGATGCTGAGTGTATTTACTTGATGAAACACTAGTCTGAATTATTGAAAGGTTCAAGTAATTTCAGAGTAAAGTTGAAGATCGTCGTGACAAGAGGATAAAATGTCTGTGATATGATCATAGAGATGAGTATCTGAGATACGAGTTTGGCACACAATTGAGACATTGTGGAAAGTGTTTCACAATTAATACCGCCTGGAACACCATAGTGTGATGGTGTGTCCGAACATCATAACTGCACCCTATTGGATATGGTGCATACCATGATGTCTCTTATCAAATTACCACTATCATTTATGGGTTAGGCATTAGAGACAACCGCATTCACTTTAAAAGGGGCACCACGCAATTCCGTTAAGACGACACCGTTTATAGAAACCTAAGTTGTCGTTTCTTAAAAGTTTGGGGCTGCGATGCTTATGTGAAAAAGTTTCAGGCTGATAAGCTCGAACCCAAAGCGGATAAATGCATCTTCCTAGAATACCCAAAAACAGTTGGGTATACCTCCTATCTGGAAGCAAAAGTAATTGCTTCTAGAAACGAGTCCTTTCTCGAGGAAAAGTTTCTCTCAAAAGAATTGAGTGGGAGGATGGTGGAGACTTGATAAGGTTATTGAACCGTCGCTTCAACTAGTGTGTAGCAGGGCACAGGAAGTTGTTCCTGTGGCACCTACACCAATTGAAGTGGAAGCTTATGATAGTGATCATGAAACTTCGGATCAAGTCACTACCAAACCTCGTAGGATGACGAGGATGCACACTACTTCAGAGTAATGCGTGATCCTGTCTTGGAAGTCATGTTGCTAGACAACAATGAACCTACGAGCTATGGAGAAGCGATGGTAGGCCCATATTCCGACGAATGGCTCGAGGCCATGAAATCCGAGATAGAATCCATGTATCAGAACAAAACATGGACTTTGGTGAACTTGCCCGATGATCGGCAAGCCATTGAGATAAATGGATCTTTAAGAAGAAGACGGACATGGACGGTAATGTTACCGTCTATGAAGCTCGACTTGTGGCAAAGAGTATTTTCACAAGTTCAAGGAGTTGACTACGATGAGTTTTTCTCATCCGTAGCGATGCTTAGGTCCGTCGGAATCATGTTAGCATTAGCTACATTTATGAAATCTGGCAGATGGATGTCAAAACAAGTTTCCTTACCAGTTTTCATAAGGAAAGGTTGTATGTGATACAATCAGAAAGCTTTTGTCGATCCTAAGGATGCTAAAAGGTATGCTAGCTCCAGCGATCCTTCCATGGATCAGAGCAAGCATCTCGGAGTCAGAATATACGCTTTGATGGGGTGATCAAAGTTTTTGGGTTTATACAAAGTTTGTTAGAAACTTGTATTTACAATAAAGTGAGTGGGAGCGCTACAACATTTCTGATAAGTATATGTGAATGACATATTGATGATCCGAAATGATGTAAAATTTCTGGAAAGCATAAAGGGTTGTTTGAAAGGAGTTTTTCAAAGGAAGACCTGGATAAAGCTACTTACATATTGGGCATCAAGATCCATAGAGATAGATCAAGACGCCTGATGATACTTTCAAAAGACAGCACACCTTGACATGATTTTGAAAGAGTTCAAAATAGATCAGCAAAGAAGGAGTTCTTGGCTGTGTTACAAGGTGTGAGTATAGAGTGAGACTCAAGACCTGACTATAGCAGAAGATAGAGAAAGGACGAAGGTCGTCCCCTATGCTTTAGACATAGGCTCTATAGTATGCTATGCTGTGTACCGCACATGTAGTGTGCCTTGCCATGAGTTGGTCAAGAGGGTACAATGGTGATCCGGGAAAGGATCTCATGACAGCGGTCGAACTTATCCTTAGCACCTAGTGGATTAAGGAATTTTCTCGATTATGGAGGTGGAAAAGAGTTCGTCGTAAAGGGTTACGTCGATGCGAACTTTGACACTAATCCGGATGACTCTGAGTAGTAAACCGGATTCGTATAGTAGAGCAATTATTTGAAATGGCTCCAAATAGCGCGTGGTAGCATCCACAAGATGACATAGATATTCGTAAAGCACACGGTTCTGAAAGGTTCAGACCCGTTGACTAATAACCTCTCTCACAAGCATAACATGACCAAACCAGAACACATTGAGTGATAATCACATAGTGATGTGAACTAGATCGTTGACTCTAGTAAACTCTTTAGATGTTGGTCACATGGTGATGTGACCAGTGAGTGTTAATCACATGGTGATGTGAACTAGATTATTGACTCTAGTGCAAGTGGGAGACTGTTGGAAATATGCCCTAGAGGCAATAATAAATGGTTATTATTATATTTCTTTGTTCATGGTAATTGTCTATTATTCATGCTATAATTGTATTGTCCGGAAATCGTAATACATGTGTGAATACATAGACCACAACCTGTCCCTAGTAAGCCTCTAGTTGACTAGCTCGTTGATCAACAGATAGTCATGGTTTCCTGACTATGGACATTGGATGTCATTGATAACGGGATCACATCATTAGGAGAATGATGTGATGGACAAGACCCAACTTAAGCATAGCATAAAAGATCGTGTAGTTTCGTTTGCTAGAGCTTTTCCAATGTCAAGTATCTTTTCCTTAGACCATGAGATCGTGCAACTCCCGGATACCGTAGGAGTGCTTTGGGTGTGCCAAACGTCACAACGTAACTGGGTGACTATAAAGGTGCATTACGGGTATCTCCGAAAGTGTCTGTTGGGTTGGCACGGATCGAGACTGGGATTTGTCACTCCGTGTGACGGAGAGGTATCTCTGGGCCCACTCGGTAATGCATCATTATAATGAGCTCAATGTGACTAAGGCGTTAGTCACGGGATCATGCATTGCGGTACGAATAAAGAGACTTGCCGGTAACGAGATTGAACAAGGTATTGGGATACCGACGATCGAATCTCGGGCAAGTAACATACCGATTGACAAAGGGAATTGCATACGGATTGATTGAATCCTCGACACCGTGGTTCATCCGATGATATCATCGTGGAACATGTGGGAGCCAACATGGGTATCCAGATCCCGCTGTTGATTATTGACCGGAGAGGCGTCTCGGTCATGTCTGCATGTCTCCCGAACCCGTAGGGTCTACACACTTAAGGTCCGGTGACGCTAGGGTTGTAGAGATATATGTATGCGGAAACCCGAAAGTTGTTCGGAGTCCCGGATGAGATCCAGGACGTCACGAGAGGTTCCGGAATGGTCCGGAGGTAAAGATTTATATATGGGAAGTCTTATTTTGGTCGCCGGAAAAGTTTCGCGCTTTATCGGTATTGTACCGGGAGTGCCAAAAGGGGTCCGGGGGTCCACCAGCCCCGGGGGGCCACATGGGCTGTAAGGGGTGCGCCTTGGCCTATATGGGCCAAGGGCACCAGCCCCAAGAGGCCCATGCGCAAGAGATAAAAAAAGGGAGAGTCCTAAAGGGGGAAGGCACCTCCGAGGTGCCTTGGGGGGGAAGGACTCCCCCCTGGCCGCACCCTTCCTTGGAGGAAGGGGCAAGGCTGGGCCCCCCTCTCCCTTGGCCCTATATATAGTGGGGGGAAGGGAGGGCAGCAACATATAAGCCTTGGGCACCTCCCTCCTCCCCTGCAACACCTCTTTCTCTCTCGCAGAAGCTTGGCGAAGCCCTGCCGGAGACCCGCTACATCCACCACCACGCCGTCGTGCTATTGGATCTCCATCAACCTCTCCTCCCCCCTTGCTGGATCAAGAAGGAGGAGACGTCGCTGTACCGTATGTGTGTTGAACGCGGAGGTGCCGTCCGTTCGACACTCAGTCATCGGTGATTTGGATCACGGCGAGTACGACTCCGTCATCCACGTTCATTGGAACGCTTCCGCTCGCGATCTACAAGGGTATGTAGATGCACTCCCTTCCCCTCGTAGCTAGTAGACTCCATAGATGCATCTTGGTGAGCGTAGGAAAATTTTAAATTATGGTACGATTCCCAACAAGTCCCTCCCAGTTTGTTTTCAGGGACTAAAAAGTACCTAGTCCCTCCCTAAAGGTTATTAAATGACCATGTTACTCCTAGTATACAGAAAAATAACAACCAAACAACATCATGGGGCGGCGAGGCAATGGGTGCAGGGAGGGGGCATGTTGGGAAAGTCCCAAAAAAGACTCTCCTTGCGAGTCTTCTTCATTTAATCCCAAAAAGCAACTTTTAGTCCCTAGTAGTCCCTCCTGTTTGGTTAAAAAGTCTCGAGGGACTTTTTCTAGTCCCTACACCAAAAAGTCCCCGGAAACAAACACCCCCTAAGTTATTGGAGCTCAAGGTAACTTTTTTCGTTGTCCCCCCCATTGTAGCAATTCATTAACTCAAATGAAAAAAGGTACTAATATAGATTACAGTATTTTTCATATACTTCCCCCATCCGGGTATATTAGGCCACTTAGCAAGCCAGTTGCAAACATACTCACTACATGCAGAATCTTAGCATGCAAAAAAAAAATCTCTGACTGTAGAAAAAATCCCGCCGCTTGTCGTAGCAAACTACCACCCATCACGGATCCAACAAAAAAAATCGCCGCCGCCGGTAGCAACGGCCACGTTTGCCGTCCAAGCATCCACGTTTGCGGTTACAACAAAAACGATGGCGGTGGCGATGTCGTAACATGGCCGTCACTGGTGGTAGCTGCCGGTTGCGTCTCTGGTTTAGCTGGTTCTAGCATTAAAATTGTCCGGTTGCAGCAAAACTGTTGGGGAACGTAGCAGAAATTCAAAATTTTCTACGCATCACCAAGATCAATCTATGGAGTACTCTAGCAACGAGGGGAAGGGGAGTGCATCTACATACCCTTGTAGATCGCGATGCGGAAGCGTTGCAAGAACGCGGATGAAGGAGTCGTACTCGTAGCGATTCAGATCGCGGTTGATTCCGATCTAAGCACCGAAGAACGGTGCCTCCGCGTTCAACACACGTGCAGCCCGGTGACGTCTCCCACGCCTTGATCCAGCAAGGAGAGAGGGAGAGGTTGGGGAAGACTCCATCCAGCAGAAGCACGACGGCGTGGTGGTGATGGAGGAGCGTGGCAATCCCGCAGGGCTTCGCCAAGCACCGCGGGAGAGGAGGAGGAGGGAGAGGGGTAGGGCTGCGCCAAAAGAGAGACGTTCTCATGTCTATGGCAGCCCCAAAACCCCAATATATATAGGGGAGGGGGAGGGCTGCGCCCCCATCTAGGGTTCCCCCCCAAAGGGGGGCGGCCAGCCCTAGATGGGGCTTGGGGCGGCCAAGGGGGGGAGAGAAGGGGGGCGCCCCACTAGATGGGCCTTAGGCCCATCTGTGCCTAGGGTTTCCCCCTTCCCCCCTTTCCTGCGCCCTGGGCCTCTTGTGGGGGGCGCACCAGCCCACCTGGGGCTGGTCCCCTCCCACACTTGGCCCACGCAGCCCTCTGGGGCCCGTGGCCCCACCCGGTGGACCCCCGGGACCCTCCCGGTGGTCCCGGTACATTACCGATATCACCCGAAACTTTTCCGGTGACCAAAACAGGACTTCCCATATATAAATCTTTACCTCCGGACCATTCCGGAACTCCTCGTGACGTCCGGGATCTCATCCGGGACCCCGAACAACATTCGGTAACCACGTATATCTATTCCCTATAACCCTAGCGTCATCGAACCTTAAGTGTGTAGACCCTACGGGTTCGGGAACCATGTAGACATGACCGAGACGTTCTCCGGTCAATAACCAACAGCGGGATCTGGATACCCATGTTGGCTCCCACATGTTCCACGATGATCTCATCGGATGAACCACGATGTCGGGGATTCAATCAATCCCGTATGCAATTCCCTTTGTCTATCGGTATGCTACTTGCCCGAGATTCGATCGTCGGTATCCCGATACCTTGTTCAATCTCGTTACCGGCAAGTCTCTTTACTCGTTCCGTAACTCACATCATCCCGTGATCAACTCCTTGGTCACATTGTGCACATTATGATGATGTCCTACCGAGTGGGCCCAGAGATACCTCTCCGTTTACACGGAGTGACAAATCCCAGTCTCGATTCGTGCCAACCCAACAGACACTTTCGGAGATACCTGTAGTGCACCTTTATAGCCACCCAGTTACGTTGTGACGTTTGGTGCACCCAAAGCATTCCTACGGTATCCGGGAGTTGCACAATCTCATGGTCTAAGGAAATGATACTTGACACTAGAAAAGCTCTGAGCAAACGAACTACACGATCTTGTGCTAGGCTTAGGATTGGGTCTTGTCCATCACATCATTCTCCTAATGATGTGATCCCGTTATCAACGACATCCAATGTCCATGGTCAGGAAACCGTAACCATCTATTGATCAACGAGCTAGTCAACTAGAGGCTTACTAGGGACATGGTGTTGTCTACGTATCCACACATGTATCTGAGTTTCCTATCAATACAATTCTAGCATGGATAATAAACGATTATCATGAACAAGGAAATATAATAATAACCTATTTATTATTGCCTCTAGGGCATATTTCCAATAGTCTCCCACTTGCACTAGAGTCAATAATCTAGTCCACATCACCATGTGATTAACACTCATAGGTCACATCACCATGTGACCAACATCCAAAGAGTTTACTAGAGTCAACAATCTAGTTCACATCACTATGTGATTAACACTCAATGAGTTCTGGTTTGATCATGTTATGCTTGTGAGAGAGGTTATTAGTCAACGGGTCTGAACCTTTCAGATCCGTGTGCTTTACGAATATCTATGTCATCTTGTGGATGCTACCACGCGCTACTTGGAGCCATTTCAAATAACTGCTCTACTATACGAATCCGGTTTACTACTCAGAGCCATCCGGATTAGTGTCAAAGTTCGCATCGACGTAACCCTTTACGACGAACTCCTTTTCACCTCCATAATCGAGAAAATTCCTTAGTCCACTAGATACTAAGGATAAGTTCGACCGCTGTCATGTGATCCATTCCCGGATCACTATTGTACCCCTTCACCAACTCATGGCAAGGCACACTACATGTGCGGTACACATCATAGCATACTATAGTGCCTACGTCTAAAGCATAGGGGACGACCTTCGTCCTTTCTCTCTCTTCTGCTGTGGTCAGGTCTTGAGTCTTACTAAATACTCACACCTTGTAACACGGCCAAAAACTCCTTCTTTGCTGATCTATTTTGAACTCTTTCAAAATCATGTCAAGGTGTGCGTTCTTTGAAAGTATCATCGGGCGTCTTGATCTATCTCTATAGATCTTGATGCCCAATATGTAAGCAGCTTTTATCCAGGTCTTCCTTTGAAAAACTCCTTTCAAACAACCCTTTATGCTTTCCAGAAATTTTATATCATTTCGGATCAACAATATGTCATTCACATATACTTATCAGAAATGTTGTAGCGCTCCCACTCACTTTATTGTAAATACAAGTTTCTAACAAACTTTGTATAAACCCAAAAACTTTGATCACTCCATCAAAGCGTATATTCTGACTCCGAGATGCTTGCTCTAGTCCATGGAAGGATCGTTGGAGCTAGCATACCTTTTAGCATCCTTAGGATCGACAAAACCTTTCTGATTGTATCACATACAACCTTTCCTTACGAAAACTGGCAAGGAAACTTGTTTTGACATCCATCTGCCAGATTTCATAAATGCAGCTAATGCTAACATGATTCCGACGGACTTAAGCATCGCTACGGATGAGAAAATCTCATCGTAGTCAACTCCTTGAACTTGTGGAAATACTCTTTGCCACATGTCGAGCTTCATGGACGGTAACATTACCGTCCACGTCCGTCTTCTTCTCAAAGATCCATTTATCTCGGATTTCATGGCTTCTAACCATTTGTCGGAATATGGGCCCACCATCGCTTCTCCATAGCTCGTAGGTTCAGTATTGTCCAACAACATGATATCTCAGACAGGATCACGTACCACTCTGAAGTAGCACGCATCCTCGTCGTCCTACGAGGTTTGGTAGTGACTTGATCCGAAGTTTCATGATCACTATCATAAGCTTCCACTTCAATTGGTGTAGGTGCCACAGGAACAACTTCCTGTGCCCTGCTACACACTAGTTGAAGTGACGGTTCAAGTCTCCACCATCCTCCCACTCAATTCTTTCGAGAGAAACTTTTCCTCGAGAAAGGACTCGTTTCTAGATGCAATTACTTTTGCTTCCAGATCTGAAATAGGAGGTATACCCAACTGTTTTGGGTATTCTATGAAGATGCATTTATCCGCTTTGGGTTCGAGCTTATCAGCCTGAAACATTTTTCACATAAGCGTCGCAGCCCCAAACTTTTAAGAAACGACAACTTAGGTTTCTCTAAACGGTGTTGTCTCAACGGAATTTCGTGGTGCCCCTTTTAAAGTGAATGCGGTTGTCTCTAATGCCTAACCCATAAACGATAGTGGTAATTCGATAAGAGACATCATGGTATGCACCATATCCAATAGGGTGCAGTTATGATGTTCGGACACACCATCACACTATGGTGTTCCAGGCGGTATTAATTGTGAAACACTTTCCACAATGTCTTAGTTGTGTGCCAAACTCGTAACTCAGATACTCATCTCTATGATCATATCACAGACATTTTATCCCCTTGTCACGACGATCTTCAACTTCACTCTGAAATTACTTGAACCTTTCAATAATTCAGACTTGTGTTTCATCAAGTAAATACACTCAGCATCTACTCAAATCATCTGTGAATTAAGAACATAACGATATCCACTGCATGCCTCAGCACTCATTGGACTGCATACATCAAATGTATTACTTCCAACAAGTTGCTCTCTTGTTCCATCTTACTGAAAACGAGGCTTTTTCAGTCATCTTGCCTATGTGGTATGATTTGCATGTCTCAAGTGATTCAAAATCAAGTGAGTCCAAACGATCCATCTGCATGGAGTTTCTTCATGCATATATACCAATAGACATGGTTCGCATGTCTCAATCTTTTCAAAAACGACTGAGTCTAAAGATCCATCTACATGGAGCTTCTTCATGCGTTCTATACCAATATGACTCAAATGGCAGTGCCACAAGTATGTGGTACTATCATTACTATTTTATATCTTTTGGCACGAACATGTGTATCACTGCGATCGAGATTCATTTTAGGTGCAAGACCATTGAAGGTATTATTCAAACAAACAGAGTAACCATTATTCTCCTTAAATGAATAACCGTATTGCGATAAACATAATCCAATCATGCTCAACGCAAACACCAAATTTCGATGGTAGAGGGAGCATGCGATGCTTGATCACATCAACCTTGGAAACACTTCCAACACATATCGTCATCTCACCTTTAGCTAGTCTCCGTTTATTCCGCAGCTTTTACTTCGAGTTACTAACACTTAGCAACCGAACCGGTATCTAATACCCTGGTGCTGCTAGGAGTACTAGTAAAGTACATATTCATATAATGTATATCCAATATACTTCTGTCGACCTTGCCTGCCTTCTCATCTACCAAGTATCTAGGGTAGTTTTGCTTCAGTGACCGTTCCCCTCATTACAGAAGCACTTAGTCTCGGGTTTGGGTTCAACCTTGGGATTCTTCACTAGAGCAGTAAATGATTTGTTGTTTCACGAAGTATCCCTTTTGCCCTTGCCCTTCTAGAAACTAGTGGTTTTACTAACCATCAACAATTGATGCTCCTTCTTGATTTCTACTTTCGCGGTGTCAAACATCGCGAGTTGCTCAAGGATCATCATCTATCCTTGATATGTTATAGTTCATCACAAAGCTCTAATAGCTTGGTGGCAGTGACTATGGAGAACCATCACTATCTCATCTGGAAGATTAACTCCCACTCGATTCTAGCGATTGTAGTACTCAGACAATCTGAGCACATGCTCAACGATTGAGCTTTTCTCCCTTAGTTTGCAGGCTTAAGAAACTTGTCAGAGGTCTCATACCTCTTGACGCGGGCACTAGTCTGAAATCCCAATTTCAGTCTTCGGAACATCTCATATGTTCTGCGACGTTTCAAAAACCGTCTTTGGTGCCACAATTCTAAACCGTTAGCATTACGCACTGAACTATCACGTAGTTATCAAAACGTGTATGTCAGATGTTCCGCAACATCTACAGACGACGCTGAGGTTCAGCACACCGAGCGGTGCATTGAGGACATAAGCCTTCTATGCAGCAATGAGGACAATCCTCAGTTTACGGACCCAGTCCGCATAATTGCTACTATCAACTTTCAACTAAATTTTCTCTAGGAACATATCTTAACCAGTAGAACTAAAGTGCAAGCTATGACATAATTTGCAAAGACCTTTTGACTATGTTCATGATAATGAAGTTCATCTAATTATGAACTCCCACTCAGACAGACATCCCTCTAGTCATCTAAGTGATACATGATCCGAGTCAAACTAGGCCGTGTCCGATCATCACGTGAGACGGACTAGTCATCATCGGTGAACATCTCCATGTTGATCGTATCTACTATACGACTCATGTTTGACCTTTCGGTCTCTTGTGTTCCGAGGCCATGTCTGTACATGCTAGGCTCGTCAAGTCAACCTAAGTGTTTTGCATGTGTTCCGAGGCCATGTCTGTACATGCTAGGCTCGTCAACACCCGTTGTATTCGAACGTTAGAATCTATCACACCCGATCATCACGTGGTGCTTCGAAACAACGAACCTTCGCAATGGTGCACAGTTAGGGGGAACACGTCTCTTGAAATTTTAGTGAGGGATCATCTTATTTATGCTACCGTCGTTCTAAGCAAATAAGATGCATAACATGATAAACATCACATGCAATCAAATAGTGACATGATATGGCCAATATCATTTTGCTCCTTTGATCTCCATCTTCGGGGCACCATGATCATCTTTGTCACCGGCATGACACCATGATCTCCATCATCATGATCTCCATCATTGTGTCTTCATGAAGTTGTCACGCCAACGATTACTTCTACTTCTATGGCTAATGCGCTTAGCAATAAAGTAAAGTAATTTACATGGCGTTATTCAATGACACGCAGGTCATACAAAAAATAAAGACAACTCCTATGGCTCCTGCCGGTTGTCATACTCATCGACATGCAAGTCGTGATTCCTATTACAAGAATATGATCAATCTCATACATCACATATATCATTCATCACATCTTCTGGCTATATCACATCACATAGCACATGCTGCAAAAACAAGTTAGACGTCCTCTAATTGTTGTTGCAAGTTTTTACGTGGCTTGTATAGGTTTCTAGCAAGAACGTTTCTTACCTACGTAAAACCACAACGTGATATGTCAATTTCTATTTACCCTTCATAAGGACCCTTTTCATCGAATCCGTTCCGACTAAAGTGGGAGAGACAGACACCCGCTAGCCACCTTATGCAACTAGTGCATGTCAGTCGGTGGAACCTGTCTCACGTAAGTGTACGTGTAAGGTCGGTCCGGGCCGCTTCATCCCACAATGCCGCCGAAACAAGATAAGACTAGTAGCGGCAAGAAGAATTGACAACATCGACGCCCACAACTACTTTGTGTTCTACTCGTGCATAGAAACTACGCATAGACCTAGCTCATGATGCCACTATTGGGGAACGTAGCAGAAATTCAAAATTTTCTACGCATCACCAAGATCAATCTATGGAGTACTCTAGCAACGAGGGGAAGGGGAGTGCATCTACATACCCTTGTAGATCGCGATGCGGAAGCGTTGCAAGAACGCGGATGAAGGAGTCGTACTCGTAGCGATTCAGATCGCGGTTGATTCCGATCTAAGCACCGAAGAACGGTGCCTCCGCGTTCAACACACGTGCAGCCCGGTGACGTCTCCCACGCCTTGATCCAGCAAGGAGAGAGGGAGAGGTTGGGGAAGACTCCATCCAGCAGAAGCACGACGGCGTGGTGGTGATGGAGGAGCGTGGCAATCCCGCAGGGCTTCGCCAAGCACCGCGGGAGAGGAGGAGGAGGGAGAGGGGTAGGGCTGCGCCAAAAGAGAGACGTTCTCATGTCTATGGCAGCCCCAAAACCCCAATATATATAGGGGAGGGGGAGGGCTGCGCCCCCATCTAGGGTTCCCCCCCAAAGGGGGGCGGCCAGCCCTAGATGGGGCTTGGGGCGGCCAAGGGGGGGAGAGAAGGGGGGCGCCCCACTAGATGGGCCTTAGGCCCATCTGTGCCTAGGGTTTCCCCCTTCCCCCCTTTCCTGCGCCCTGGGCCTCTTGTGGGGGGGGCGCACCAGCCCACCTGGGGCTGGTCCCCTCCCACACTTGGCCCACGCAGCCCTCTGGGGCCCGTGGCCCCACCCGGTGGACCCCCGGGACCCTCCCGGTGGTCCCGGTACATTACCGATATCACCCGAAACTTTTCCGGTGACCAAAACAGGACTTCCCATATATAAATCTTTACCTCCGGACCATTCCGGAACTCCTCGTGACGTCCGGGATCTCATCCGGGACTCCGAACAACATTCGGTAACCACGTATATCTATTCCCTATAACCCTAGCATCATCGAACCTTAAGTGTGTAGACCCTACGGGTTCGGGAACCATGTAGACATGACCGAGACGTTCTCCGGTCAATAACCAACAGCGGGATCTGGATACCCATGTTGGCTCCCACATGTTCCACGATGATCTCATCGGATGAACCACGATGTCGGGGATTCAATCAATCCCGTATGCAATTCCCTTTGTCTATCGGTATGCTACTTGCCCGAGATTCGATCGTCGGTATCCCGATACCTTGTTCAATCTCGTTACCGGCAAGTCTCTTTACTCGTTCCATAACTCACATCATCCCGTGATCAACTCCTTGGTCACATTGTGCACATTATGATGATGTCCTACCGAGTGGGCCCAGAGATACCTCTCCGTTTACACGGAGTGACAAATCCCAGTCTCGATTCGTGCCAACCCAACAGACACTTTCGGAGATACCTGTAGTGCACCTTTATAGCCACCCAGTTACGTTGTGACGTTTGGTGCACCCAAAGCATTCCTACGGTATCCGGGAGTTGCACAATCTCATGGTCTAAGGAAATGATACTTGACACTAGAAAAGCTCTGAGCAAACGAACTACACGATCTTGTGCTAGGCTTAGGATTGGGTCTTGTCCATCACATCATTCTCCTAATGATGTGATCCCGTTATCAACGACATCCAATGTCCATGGTCAGGAAACCGTAACCATCTATTGATCAATGAGCTAGTCAACTAGAGGCTTACTAGGGACATGGTGTTGTCTATGTATCCACACATGTATCTGAGTTTCCTATCAATACAATTCTAGCATGGATAATAAACGATTATCATGAACAAGGAAATATAATAATAACCTATTTATTATTGCCTCTAGGGCATATTTCCAACAAAAACACCCATGCCGTCGCCCTGTGATAGCTGCCGCCGTCGCCGGTTGCAGCACTGGGTTGGCCGGTTGAGCAAAATGGCCAAAGCCGCCGTCTATGGTAGTTGCCAGTGTCACCGGTTGCAGCTGCTTGGCTGGCCGGTTGCAGCAAAACCAGGTGTTGGTTCTAGCATCGCCATTCGCACAACGCTCCCCTTGTTGTTGTGTCCTTCTCTGGTGAGAGATGGCCGTCAAGGATTAGTGGATTAGGGCCGAGCGTTGGCCATCAGAGAGAGAAAAAAGGAAGGGGTGGAGGGAGATCTGGGGTGTGGGGGCCGCGATGGCGATGGCGATGTAGGTGGTGCGGGATGGGGATCGATGCTGCCGGGACGGGGGAGGCTGAGTTGCGCTGGAGGAGGAAGAAGGAAGACGTGATGCGGATAGGGAGGGGCGCGCGTTGTTGCTGGCCGCATGATCACGATTGATCGTGAGGCTTGCGTGCGCAATCTTTCGTCGGTCGGTCATACGCAAACATTTGCCAAAATGGTAGGCATTTTAATCACGATTTTTTTAATCATGCCATGTTACATGTTCTCCTTCTTCAACAAAGTAGACATGATACCTAGTAGTTGTTAGAAAAAAAAGCAGACATGATACCCCGCAAAAAAAAAGTAGACATGATCCTCTTCTCTCAAAGAAAAAGAATGGTACTAGGGTTTTTTTTAGCACTGGTCCCACAAGAAAGAAATCTAGGACTATCAAAATCTAAGATAGATTACGATGGTGACATGGTGCTTTCGGTTAGGAGTTTGATTGTGCTAAGGGCTAGTAACTGCTGCTGCGAGATTAGCTTTGTTTATTCGGGTCTCGAGGGCTGGTGGTGCTATAGGAAGAATCACGGAAATATATATTTCTCCGTCCCAAAATAAGTGTCTTAACTTTTGTACAGGAGGGTGTGCTATCTAGCATTGTAAGATGGATGGAGTACCATCTAGCATGAATGCGATTGCTGTCTCAAACAAGTTTTCTTTAACTGGCCTCAGACTCGATTTGGATAGGGTGGAAACGGGGTGCATGGTTTAAAGCCTGTTTGTTTGGGAGATACTAACTTTGTCGACGTGAGCACAGTTGTTAGCAAAATTGCCAGAAATGTTTACTTGGTGTGGCTTGAAGCAAAAGATAAACCTAGCAGAGTCAAACTTGCTTTTTTAGGTAGCACCATCAAGACTAGTTTTATTCCAATTCAAACAGAGATGCATCATCCACAATCAATCAATCCAAGGATCGTTTGAGGTGCGTTCTCCATCCACAGAGACGGAAGACAAACTCTAGCCATGCTTGCTAGCTCGTGGGGCGACACTATTTGTCTCACGCATACAATGCTTAATAAAAAAATCCCCAAACCTAAACATCGCCAATGATCGGGGCAACCATGGTAGAGAAAGTACCCCCCCCCGCCCCTATTCAAAGATGCACATGCTTTGTGCAATCCGACCACACCATGAGGTACCGAACTCCGATGCTTGCAGCCAGCTCGGTCCTCGCTTGAGGGCCATGGCCTGTGTTTTGAGCATCGATGATTGGTCCTTAGTGACGATTCTGTGTTGCAATGAAGTCCCCTTTATAGTTCCAAGTAATGGTGCCACAAGTTGCGGAGTTGTTTTCATACGGGAATGTCACATCAACATTGAACATAAGTTAGGATGCACTATTTCTATTCTTTTGATTTAAAAATCATGTAAACTTATGAGTAAGACGCCCTATCCACTTCAAGTAGGGCTCCTTTGATTCAAAGGATTTTCATAGGATTTTGTAGCATTAGAATCCTTAGGATTTTTTCCTATGTTGGTTGTTTGATTAATGGGATTGAATCCTATAGGAATTTCTTCTAAGGTTTTTTGTACTACTTCCCATAGGATTTCTAGCATCCACACAAACCTATTTGAAAGAATCCTTTGTTTTTCCTATGATGCTATCAACCAACCGAAAAATCCTGTAAGATTGAGATGAGCATGACATTCCAATCTTATGTTTTTTTCCTATTCATACATTTTAGAATCCTGCGAATCAAAGAGGCTCTTAGGAATTTTCCATATGTCTCACCTAATACTAAGAATCCTTAGGAATTAGGCCAACATGGACAGAATCCCAATGAATCTATTGTCTTCATTCCTTCGACGAAGATGTGGGCCATCGGATCAAAAGCCGGATGGATGAAGCGACGCCAAGCTTGTAGCTTCCTCTATGACAAGAGAGTGCCACATACATAGGTAAACGACATGTTCTATAGGATGGTGACTCGACCTGTGATGTTGTCTGACATATAATGTTGGCCAACTAAAAGTCGACATGTCCAACAATTAAGTGTATCAGAGACGCACATGTTGAGATAGATATGTGGCCACACAAGAAAGGATCGGGTTCGAAACGTGAAAGAGTTGGAGTAGCGCCAATCAAAGAGAAGCTTGTACAACATTATCCGAGGTGGTTTGGGCATATACAAGACATGCCTCCAGAAGCGCCGGTGCATAGCAGAAGGATAAGCATGCTGATAATATCTAGGGAGGCCGGGATAAATCAAACTTGACATGGGAGTGGGAGGAGTCTGTAAGGAGAGGATTGAAGGACTAAAATATCAGCAAAGAACTAGTAGTGGCCATGGGTGGTTTCAACTCTAGCCTATCATAATTTGTTTGGTGCTGAAATGCTTAGTTGTTGTTTTGGCAATTCAAGCATAAAAAGGAAAAAAACTTTTAAAACAGAAGACCAAAAGGCAGTTTTTATGATGAAGGGATTAGCTTCCCAAATAGAAGTAAGAATACTGGAAATGTCTAGACTTGACAACAACTGGCAAAAAGGCATTTGGTTGTTTAATTATGCGCCAGGCAGACATGGGAATGTCTAAACCACCTTAACTGACATGTTTGCATCCTAATACTTGATACAAAGAGGTTTCAATGAATTTTTATTTTGAGAACCATTCCAACATTTTTTCCAACGGTATGAGTGAGTCCGTAGACAAGCCTTTTATTTAACAAGAAACGAGACATGTACTCCCTCTGTAAACTAATATAAGACTTTTTAGATCACTTAGTAGTGATCTAAAAAGTGTTATATTAGTTTACAGATTGAGTTGTAAGTAAACATAGATAGGTGCCAACACACATTTGACTAAAGTTAAACTTCCATTGTGTGAAAGCATGTTTGCTAATTTAGCTCTGAACTTGTAAACTTAAAAAGGAGAAGGACATATCTCCTTTTGCGAGGAAGAAATGAAGATGGCCAAGTTGTATTATATCCATAAATCCGTGCCAAGAGCATCGAAAATGACATGCTAGTTGCAGATGTGAGGTCAATACATTTTAGCGAATATGATGGTATATTTATCCCAAGTAGGGGGTTGTCCCCAAATATTGCATAAGTGCATAATAAGTAATCGCTAGAGCAATAATCTGAGCATTATTGTTGGTGTTGATCCACACACTATGAGGTCGTATGCAAACATAAGCGAGTTAACAGGGGCAAGAAGCTCCTAAGGGCATGTTCGACAATTGCCCAACGTCAAGTAATACTCAAATCCGGCTCCTCGATCTTGCTTCGAGCTTCCCGACGAAAATCATGGATCAGAACAACCGTTCGGTAACAGAATTCCCAGATCCCAGATCGCTAGTCTGGGCTGGTAGCCGTCTAGCCCATTAACCTCTATTCTGGGGGAGTGAAGGTACTTGCTCTGTTCTATTCTTCCCTGGTATGGATCCTTTAGTTTCACTTCGCGACGACATCTCTTTGTAAATAACATGAACTTCAGTTTTGCAATTCTTGGGATTGCCAAAACACCAACTCCTCGTTTTTTGCACTACAAACCCATCTTAGATCGGGGAAGCTAGCTTCCGGGAGCTGACCCGTTCGGCCCAGCTTTACCCGATGATTTAGAGAAGCCAGGAGCGGGGCAGTTGCCCAACATGCCCTAAGTTTATGCAGTTTAAGTTTTTTTGGAGCTCAAGGCAATTTTTTCGTTGTCCTGCCCATTGTAGCAATTCATAAACTCCAACTAAAGAAGGTACTAATATAAACTACAATCTTTTTCATATACTCCCCCATCTGGGTTTATTAGGCTAGTTAACAAGCCAGTTGTAGACATATTTCCAAGGCCCCGTTGGATGCGGGTGTTTGCTTTCCCACGATCCCTGATAAGCATGTGCAGGGTTGGTTGATGTTTCAGGTGATTCACTACATGCAGAAACTCAGCATGCAAGAAAAGTTGCCGGTTGTAGAAAAGAATCCCACCGCCGGTCATAGCAAACCACCACCCATCACAGATCCAAAAAAAAATCACCACTGTCAGTAGCAACGGCCACGTTTGCTGGTTCCAACATCCATAGTTGCGGTTGTAGCAAAAACAACGGCGGCGTCGTCGTCACAACACAACTGCCACTGGTGGTAGCTGCCGGTTGCAGCTCTGGTTTAACCGGTTCCAACATTAATAATGGTCGGTTGCTGCGAAACACCCATGCTGTCGCCCGGTGATAGCTGCCATCGTCGCGAGTTGCAGCATTAGGCTAGCCGGTTGCAGCAAAATGGCCAAAGTCACCACTTTGTGTTAGTTACCGGTGTCATCGGTTGCAACTTCTGGGCTTGCCGGTTGCAGCGAAAACAGATGTTGGTTCTAGCATCACCGTCCGCGCACGCTCCCGTTGTTTGTGTCCATCTCCGATGAGAGATGTCCGTCAGGGATCAAGGGATTTGGGCCGAGCGTTGGCCATCAGAGAGAAAAAAAGGAATGGTTGGAGGGAGATCTAGGGAGGGGGAGGAGGGTCGCGGCGGCGACACACGTGGTGCGAGACGGGGATCGGTGTTGCCGGGACAGGGAAACAAAGCTACATAGTAGAAGGAAGAAGGAATATGCGATGTGAATAAGGGACGGGTGCGCGTTGTTGCTGGCCGCATGATCACGATCGATGTGGATAAGGGAGAGGCTTGCGTGCGACCGGCGCAATCTTTCGCAGGTCGGTCGTACGCAAACATTTGCCAAAACGGTAGGCATTTTAATCACGATTTTTTTATCATGCCATGTTACATGTTCTCCTTCTTCAACAAAGTAGACATGATCCTCTTCTCTCAAAGAAAAAGAATGCTATGGTTTTTTTAGCACGTGGTCCCACAAGAAAGAAATCTAGGACTATCAGAAAATTCCGGAACCATCGCTGCATCGGACAGGGATCAGGTGACATGCACCTTTGCATGTCACCGTGTGACTTGCGACCCAAATTCAAATTTAAACATTACGAAAAAATCTGAAAAAAATCATGCATGTTCACAACACATATTAAGATAATCCCTAAAAAATTCAGATCAAAATTCAAAACATACATCAAGAAGCAAAAAAGAGAAACTCAGATGTGAATAGTATACAGAGAACCATTCGCAACTATTCATGACAGATTTCTCTTTTTTGCTTCTTGATGTATGTTTCGAATTTTGATCTGAATTTTTTAGGAATTATCTTAATATGTGCTGTGACCATGCATGATTTTTTTCAGATTTTTTCGCAATGTTTAAATTTGAATTTGGGTCGCAAGTCACACGGTGACATGCAAAGGTGCATGTCACCAGATCCCTGTCCCGCTGCATCACACCACCTGACCAACAAAATTAGTACTAGTACCCAGTTCTACCATCGCGTTGCTCGTCGGCTTAACCCGACACGGGCACCCCACAACCCCCAACGGCCCACAAGCCAGCCTCGCACGCCCCACCGAAAAGGAAACCCACAAAGTCGAGCCGCGCCCTCAACCAAAAACACAAATGCCCTGCCAGAAACCACGACCAAACCCAATGACCAGTGGCCCCGACAACCGAACGGCCCCACAGGCCAGCCTCACAACACAAGCAACCGCGCACAAAAACCTCCACGATCTTCTCTAACCGGCCGCCGCACTGGCCGAGCGGAGCCCCACTGCGCTGCGGCTGCGGCGGGATAAATATCCCGCCGCAGAAAAGTGTTTCAATCGAAGTTGGTGGTATCGTTTTTCGATTTCAAAAACCGCCCCCCTCCTCCGCTTGCCCCCTGCCTGCCCTTTTCCGCCTGCTCCCCGCCGCATCTAGGGTTTCCGGCCCCCCGAAATCGCCCCGCGCCCCCCGCCGCCGGCGAGAATGTCGGCCAGCGCCGCGCCCGAGAAGGCCGCCGGGTCCGGCGGGGAGCTGCTCTACTGCGGCGCCACCAACTTCGACGCCATCAACCGCAAGCTGGCCGGCGGGATGCAGGGCAACCTCGTCTCCCCGACGCGGCTGCGCTCGCTCATGGGCGTCGACATCGTATCCGTCGCCTCCGGCTGCAGTGAGGCCCTTCGCCCCTTCGCCCCTCCCTCCCTCCCCGCGTTCTGTGACGATTCCGTAGTTTGTTTGTTTCTGGGGGGGGGGGGGGGGGGGGGGGTGGATGGGGACTGGCGCGCGTCCAAATGTTTCGAATGTAATCGGGTGATTAGAGCTGCGCGGGCGTGAAGTGAGGGAATTAGTGACCGCGAAAAAAGAAGGAGTGAAACGAGGGAAGTAGAATCAGTCTAGTTCTACTGGTTTCACGTTCGTGGGTGCTCTAGAGGAGCTTAGTCTGGACGCTGCCCTTATGTCAGTTGCTAGCTCCCGCAATTTTTTTTAAATCAGTTGCTAGCAACTCGATGCTGCAGGTTTGTGCCACAAGGCCTCCCTGTACCGTGATGTATGTATATGACATTTTCAGCAAGGAGTCCACTACAGCATGACCGACTGAGAGACTTGCGCGCTGCCGCAGGCTTTTCGGTGTGAGCTATTGCATCATTAGGTAACGGCAGCGTGCGATAACATCACCCAAGATCAAACAGCGTGGAACCGCATGGTCCTTACCGCGCAGGAAGCTGTTTTTTTCTGAACGTTCGCTCCAGATATTTGTCGTTTCCGCAAACCTTAATGGCATTTGTGATCTTACGACATTGCCTGAATTGCATGTTGCAGCGAAATAACTCACCTACCTGAATTTGCTAGGTTGTCTCTGTCTGCATAACCTCCATATTTATTCCCATTCTCTTCTCTCAACCCTGCTATCTGCCACGCGTCATTCCCTGATTCCACAGCCTGGCAAGCTCTTCGTTGACAGCCGTGCAGACCTTGTAGTGCTTATTACATTCCTAATCCTGAGACCGTGACACCTCTGCCTTTTATTAACCTCACAATTCCATCCATAAGTGCCACAGGGAGGTGCGTAACCTAGGTAACTGCAGAAGGGTACAAAATAATTTCCCTCAACACTAACACTGCTTTCTATGCAAGCTTTTCTTGGTTGTCGCTAGCAATCTTGTCAGGCAAAGCAAGGCTTTTGTCGTGATAGCAAACAGCCACTCTTGTCTAGCAAGGCCAGGACTAGGAGGATGCTAGCCTGAGAACCAAATGAACCCAGGAATGAGTAAGCGAGGGAGAGAGGCAGAGATTGTTCTCTTGAATTGTTACAGGGTTTCTTCTCTTAACATGACATGTTTGTCTTCTGTCATCCTTAGTTTCAACTGATATCTTATTGTCAGCTTTACATACTTGGGGACCCTACATACCTTGGCACTTTGTTGATGATTTCTTTTATTTTGCCAGCCGCTTGCCATTGTGTTGCTTTGGGTGCTGATGGGCGTTGCTATACATGGGGTCGCAATGAGGTATAAATATAGCTTCATAGTTGATTTTGTTTGATGTGATACTCAGCACTATTACTTTCTAGCAGAAGGGGCAGTTGGGACATGGGGATACTCTTCAACGTAACCTACCGACTGTTGTTTCTGAACTATCAAAGTAAGATAACTGTCTGCAATACCTATTTCCTTACCTCCATATGATTTTTTTTAATAGCTGTGTACTGCATATTTTATTGCTAAAATTCACGAACTGAGCAGTTCTAGTCTAGTTGCAATGGTTATAGGTGGTAAAGGTTGCCTCAGTGTGTGTTTAAATGCTAATGAGCAGTTTTTCATTGTGCAGATATAAAATAATTAAAGCAAGTGTTGGAAAAAATCATACAGTGGTTGTAACTGATGACGGGAAGTCCTTCGCATTTGGCCACAACAAATTTGGACAGTTGGGGACAGGTTCCCTAAAGAATGGTTGGTACTTCTTTCATTTCTTTGTGGTTGATATGGCATCAGTATTGTAAATTGTTGTGTGAAGAAATAATCTTTACTTGGGCAATTATGGCTGTGTCTGCTTAGAGAATGCTTGATATTTGTTTTCTTGAAATTTTTCAACATGCTATCTCTTGTCGAGCCGTTAATGATCTAATTTAGTTGTCGAGCCGTTACACCTTTTGGTTCTTACACTACTGTTTCTTGTCCCTGTTGTTCTAAAATTGCTGCAGAAATTGAGGCATCACCAGTGCCCTGTCTTGTGACGGAAGTGACTGGTGTTGCTTGTGGTGGTGATTTTACTGTCTGGCTGTCGTCAGTCGAGGGCTCTACTATACTGTATGTCCTACTGAAATTTGTGAAACTTAAACATCTTGATCTCCTTCCAATTGATATTTTTTTGGTTGTAGTTAGCGAGTGATGTTTGTCAGTTTTATGAGCCGTGTTTCATTCTTCTGTGCTTTTTCAGTTCAGCAGGCCTTCCTCAGTATGGCCAACTTGGTCATGGAACCGACAATGAGGTTTATTGCTACCCCGTAACACAAACCTGTCAATTTTATTATTATCATCATCGCCATCATCAAATAGTTCTGTTTTGATTCATGCTATTGCAGTACAATACCAAAGATTCGTCAGTAAAGCTATCATATGATCCTCAGCCCCGTCCTAGGGCAATAGCTGCATTATCTGAGAAAACTATTGTCAAAGTTGCATGCGGAACAAACCATACAGGTACTTTCTAGCTCTTTATTTTCAATATTTCTTTTGAATCGTCTGGATTAACACTAATCCCCGCACTTTTTTTTACTTCTATTGCAGTTGCAGTTGATTCGAGTGGCTTTGTCTACACGTATGTTCTTTATCCATCATTTGTTTGACACAGTTAAAATACACTAGTTATGACCTATACTGTAATGCCTAACATATGTTGTTCCAAGTTCCTTTCTTTATTACATACAATTTGTTAAAGTCCTGTTTTCTCTTTTCTTATGCAAATAGTTGTGTTTTACTCTTTTCTTTTTTATTTTGCCAGATGGGGGTATGGCGGATATGGAAGGTAACATATTCTTGCCATGCATTTGCTATAATCTTGATATATCCAACAATATTCATCTGACCACTTGCTTATTACATAGGTTGGGCCACAGAGAACAGAAGGACGAGTGGCAACCTCGCCTTGTTGAAATATTTCAAAGGCACAATGTTCTGCCTCCCAATGCTATTCTGTCAGCTGGTTCTGCAAATTGTGCATGCACTGCTGGTATGATGTGGCTTTCTGTGACGCACAGAATATTTTATAATGCGTTTTGGTGTATAAATTATTAGGAGTTCATTATTGGGCTTTATCACAAAAATATATTAGGAAGGAGCAGTTTTGAGCTTGTAGATGGCCAAGTATTCAGTTATGTTTGTGTAGCACATTGGTTATATGTTGTCTGGATGAGGTGATTGTACAATTATAAATTATTGATGCATCTCAGGAAAATGGCTTAGGCCAATGGAGTTTGTAATGGAACCGAGCCTTCTGCACACCGATACTGTTCCTCAAACCTGTCAAATATCATTGTACCAGGAATAGTTTCTGTGATTGCATACATACACTTGGAGGCAGTTATTTGCTTTAGCAGGTTGTTTGTTCCAGTAAGCATTTTCTAGAGCAAGGCTATTCATGAAGTTTTCTGGTCACTTGATGTTTTGAGCATTCAGCCAAATTGTCCTGTTTTGTGGGCGTATGGCTTTATCACTCTGATGGTCAAGTAGTTTTCTGAAGTATGGAAGACATGTACATTTTTGTTTGTCTATAAGTTCTCTGCTTGGGTTTAGGTGCACTATAATGTGACATGCATCAACCTAGTTTCCCATGTGCTTGGGTCTACAGTTTCAAGTAGTTTCTTCTTCTTCTGCCAGTTAGATGAGATTTCATACCATATACCACTATAAAGGGTTTGTGACAAATATTAATTATATACCTTGAATTCTGCCAACCAGATTGGTGTTGATTATGTTGTACTCCCTCCGTTCCAAAATAGATGACCCAGCTTTGTACTAACTTTAGTACAAAGTTAGTACTAGGTTGGGTCATCTATTTTGGAACGGAGGGAGTAACATTTATAACTGAAACATTACCATTAACTGTTGATCATTTTGTTTGATTATTAGGCGGGGGGCAGTTGTACATGTGGGGAAAGATGAAGACTACAGGCGATGACACGATGTATCCGAAGCCACTAATGGATTTGAGGTTCCTTACAAACTGTTAATAATTGCAGAATAATATAGTGATGAACAGTGACACCGTTAGCTATATTTTTCTGTTATTTACTATTGCCACATTTGGCTACCTGTTGAAGTAGCATTATCCTCAACCATATGTTTAATTGATATTTTGTTTACTTCAGTGGTTGGAACATCCGCTGCATGGCTTCTGGTACCATGCACCACGTTGTTGGTGCAGATGATTCTTGCATAAGCTGGGGTAATGCCCAATATGGAGAGCTTGGTTACGGTCCTATGGGACAGAAGTATGTCTATTTAAAATGCTGATATTACATGAAATAGTAGCTATTCAAACTTTCAACTGTTAATCTTCTCTTACAAGTTACTGCTATGCGTAGGTCATCTGCGAATCCTAAGAAGGTTGACAGTCTTGAAGGAATGCATGTTACAGGGTAATTAGTAGTTACACTGAATCACTATGTATATCTATTAGCTCTCTTGTTAGTAGTATAGTCAATACTAAGTTGAGAGCACTTTCTGCAGTGTTGGTTGTGGATTCGGACTGTCTCTGATTATTGTGGACAGAGCAAAAGCTGGTGATAAGCTTGATCAGGTAACTATACATGTGTGTTCATGCATGAACTGTTTAACTGCTTGAAGTTACTTAGACTTTAAAATTTAATGCAATATATCATTTGTATTGCTAAAGCTAATCAATAAAACTGGGTTGGATCAGTGAGCAGCTGTACTTCCGGTACTAGCATGTTATAGCATAGTTTTCATATCTAAAACCTCATTTAGTCTGCATCATCTATCAGATGTTATGTGTAACCTTTGGATTCCAGGCATTTCTTTTAGGCGTGCAGCCCCTTAGTTGAGCTCTGTTCGATAATATACAACACTCTTCAGCAACTAAAATAGCATACTAGTAATAGATCCAGGTGAACAGTCACATGTGTATGCTACATACGATTGAAGTAAAACTAGGAGGTTACAGTGAAACAAATTGTGTCACACACGTCGATCCATTAACATAACACTCCCTCCATTCCTGAAAAGGGGGCATACTTTTTTGTAGGGAAAAAATTATTCCGAAAACATTGGGTTCCCTCCTTTAGTTCCGTGCAATTTTAGTTTCTCTGTGGCTGAACCATTGGGCATCAGCATGCACGCGTGATCAGATAAGGGAAAAAGAAAGGCAGCCCTCCCTGTTGCCAGGTGCTGGGATTAAATGCCACATGTATGATTTCCAAGGAAAAAAAGGCCGCATGCACCACGCCCAGATTTAATACTCCCTTGCATGGAGTGTGCTGGAAGTAAATGTGAGTGGATGCAGCACCTCTAGCAAAAAGTTCAATGGCGATGGTGGCGTTCTAAGTAAGGCTAATTGTGAGGTGTATTAGGGGCAGACCATAAACGACCACATTACTTCTCGTTGGTCTTTGCAAAACAAAAATTACACCCCTTTTATAGGAATTTAGGGAGTACCTCTTATGGTGTCTTCTTATCCTCCATACTTGTTCTTCATGGGGTCTTTGCCCCTTTTGTCTGTTTCTTGTAGTTGTAGTGATTAGAGTAATAATATACATATTTGAGCACGTCAACCTCAGAATATGTATCCTTTCATTACCCAGCTAATATATGTGTACACGTTTTGTTTTTGTCTCAGCTGGATATTTATGATGGTGATGCCTCCACCCCAGGTTTGTATTCATCTTATTTTGCTTTACAATGACATCATTGAACATATGCATTGGTCTGCAAGCTTGAAACATGTAATGGGCAAAAGCTAATCCTGGTTTGTTTTGGTTTGATCTGTTACAAAAGAAAGCTTTATCCTCTCTTTTTTAATATATATTCTCCTTTCATGTCAGACAATTAGCTATCTTTTCAAAAACTTATTCTCGGCTTAGTTCTTATTTTTAATTGAGTAAATGTTATCTTGCAATGCTTTTATACCAAGAACTCGACAATTGTCTGCTGCATTGATGATATTTAACTTAATTTTATTGTTGCCGTTGCACCGCAATGATGTCAACTAGCAGCTCTTGGGATATAGAATTGTATACCTTGATCTTATTAACTGAATAACTTGTCACTTTGCACCTCATTGGGCCAGTGTGTGGCCCTTTTCTAGCAACGTTTGGGTAGTTCATTAGATTGGCCGTGATATGGAGCACAAATGCCATGTTAGTCAGCATAACACTAGAAAACAAAACCACACATGTGGTTGTTGCTTGGTTGGTATGATGTTTGACAACACTAGTAGCCTCTGTTGCACTGAATATGCTGTGTTCTGTTTAGCTTAGAGGTTCTTGATTATGCTGGCCAATACTATGTTAAGACAATGCTTTCATGTCCAACAATATTTGTATTAATGATGTATGTTTGAAGATCAATTTTCACGATGCATAAAACCCAAATGAGCTTGTTTTATGTTGGAATTGTGCTGACTACCAAAATACTGTACCATGCTTACGCGATTACCATCCTGGTGTTTCCTGTATATGCTCATGGATGGTTTCGTACTCTTCTCTGCAGTAGAAGAGACCGTGGAGCCAAAGGTGACCAAGAAGGCGCCTGCTAGCGCCAATTCCAAGTCCAACAAGCGGAAGAAAACCAAGGACCTCTCCGAATCAGAAGAGGAGGACGAGGACGAGGATGATAGCGAAGACGATGAGAATGGTGATGCGAGGGGTGCAAAGGGCAAGCGTGGCCGCAAACCATCGGGCAGGGGCAGAGGCAGGGGAGCCAAGAAGGCTACCCCAGAGCCGAAGTCATCTGGAAGGGGCAGAGGCCGCCCGAAGAAAACTGAGAGCCCGGCTGAAAGCTCGGGACGAGGTGGGAAGAGAGGCCGAGGCAGACCCCGGAAGTCGTAGAGCTCTGGCGAGCCTTTTTGCTGAAATCAGGTCAAGCGGATATCTAACACCTGATGTGATGTGATCCAGCCCAGCCATTCGAGAGTTCTCTCTGACTGCCTGCTATTCGAGAGATTTTTTCCGTGTAGTGGTAATCTTGTGATTGTGAGCCTGTAATATTAACATGCGCAACCGTATTATTCATTGGTGACTCTGAGTGAAATTTTCTGCTCAATCGTACGGAATCCGCTCTCCCAAGCAGTTGTTGGCTTAGTTTTTTCCGATGCTGCTGAGTATATGGAACATCCCACCATAACTTTTGTCTGAGAAGAAACATCCCGTCAGAATGATTTGAGCCAACCTAATGGAATCCTGTGGTGGTCCTGACAGAAGCAATCTGGGCTGGAATGGGCCTATGGAGAGGACACAGCAGGCTTGTTGCCCAGCACAAGCTTTATTCATTCACCCAGTACATCGAAACAGCGACCAGTTTGGTATCCGTTCCCTCCTCGTACTGCTACTGTAGGAGCATAGTCCGCAGGCCAGTGTACGTACATGTTCTTCAAATCCACCTTGTCATATACTTACACGTTCACAAGAGTTGTCTTTGAATGTACTCATGGTGTAAGGTGCCAGTACGCATCCAATGGTACAAGAATAGTTTACTGGTACCTCTCGCGATTTGGAAAAGAAAAGAAAAGAAAAGAAAATTGAATTGCCCCTGATAAATAGAGTTGATGAAATCGATCAGGCAGTCGGGAGCATACGATCGGGTGGTACCAGCAGCAGTAACATGCGGTGTCCCTTCCCCGGGCTTATCCATGTGGCATTGGATGCTCCCTGCGAGGACGACGACAATAAACACGACGGCACTTGCATATAATCTATCTACTCAAACGGACGGCCATCCACCATAAACATATACGGGCGTCCTCGGCGACGTTTCACTGTCCATGTGCGCGCCGACCTCCCACTGCAGCAGCGACGTGGAGTAGCTTGGTGGTAGCAGCGGCATGTGGGCGCGTATCAGGGTACGTACCAGAGGACACCATTGACCATGAGAGAGGCTGCTGCCATGGTAGATTCCGAGCTAAATTGTCTGCTCGGGCCATGAAGCCACGGGCGTGCGTGGGCTGGACTTGCGAGGAGGATTCTTCGGTGGTCATTGGTTTTGGAGCCTTATTACTAGTAGTACCATCTTCAGCTGATGCAGAAACCTCAAGATGCTTCTTGCTGCCTGCTGCTAAGTGCTAACAAAATCATAGGTAGTACATAAGTCACATGACACGCTGACTTGGGCAGTAAAATTGTCCGATCGGTCCTCCGGGGAACTCAAAAGATTCTGAGCCTTCTACGCATTGACCCGGCTGATTCCCCCCAAGTCACCGCCTTTTTCTTTTTTGTGAAATACAGTGGAGACACGGTCACAAACACTATACACTCACCCTTATGAACACACACAAGCCATTGACCTTCGCAGTTGTCGCATACGGGCACTTACATGGCAAGTTATGATCAAAGCGCCAGCCTGAAATCCTGGACACTGCTAAAGAACAGAAAAATGTCAGCCTGAAAAGTGGAAACCATGGCAATATGTCTAAAGCAACTCGCCCAACACAAGAGAATCACTTCTTCTTTTCCAACACATCATAGTAATAATTAATTTCGGTTATCTTGTCTTCATCGCCGTCGCTTGTTCATGTACTCTAGGCTACAGTCTGTCGCCTCGACCGGTAGACAAGGCACCCAATGGTCATGTCAAAGACAGAGTGCAGTGTGCCCAACCTCCATCCGTTGCTTGCCGCATTGTGGCTAAGGCATCTTTACCTGCTTGAGTACCTTGTAGCTAGAGTGTGGTTTATCAGGCTGGAAATGTGTTGCCAAAACGACATGCAACTGACTGAGATGTGATACATGCATCACACCAAATTTTTACTACTGACAGATGCAACCGAGAGCAAAGTCCAAAGCAACAGCGGGCGTAAAACTGCATGCCAAAACAATGGAGCACAGCTGGAAAGTAGGAAGAAACTGAAATATAAGGATATTTAGAGGGAGGTTAAGTGGTAAACAGAATAAGAGAGTTTCTGAGAGTTCTACGGATTGACCCGGCTGATCCCCCCTAAGCCACCGTTTTTTTTTTGTGTGTGAAATATAGTAGAGGACACAAATGTTTATAAACAAGTATATACAGTTATACATTCACCCTTAGAGCATTTCCAACAGCCGCGCTATATAAGCGCCATGTTGAAAAATTAGTCCTTTTTGCGCGCGCTACCGCTCCAGGCGCTCCAGCGGAGGCGTAAAAACCGCGCGCGCGGCATATCTAGTTCAATGCGCGGGTCGAAACGCCATCGCGCGCCGCTTATTTGCTGCGCCCGCTCCCGCGCGCTGGACTCTCGAGCACTCGCTCGCAACTCCACCTACCCCATCCAGCCGCTGGCGCCGCCGCCGCCCGCGCCACCCCATTTCTTTCGGCGACCGTTCCGGCGCTTCCCCGGCCTATCCCCCCGCCGCCGCGGCTTCCTCCATCTCCCTCTAGTCACCGCCGCCTGTCGCACGCGGCAGTCCTCCGACGAACAGCGGCCGGCCGCCCACCGCCGCTCGTCGCCCGCAAGGTGTTCGACAAAACGCCCGCAAGGTATGTATTGCTTCAACTTCACATTTTTTACATGAATTTGGTGCATGTTGTTTGTAGTTTTTATAGCCTAGTTTAAATTGAACATTGTAGATGAGTTCGTCGTATGATTCTTCCGAAGAAGAATTTGATATGGAAGAGGAGGAGGATCTTGCAATGATCCTAGCTATGCACATCAATAAAAAACCGAAGCACGGTGGTTCGGTTATGGGTCGGCAGAAAATTTGGAGGGATAGGATCGATGCCCACAACAGATTGATGAGGCACTATTTTGTGGAGAATCCCACATACCCCGAGTCGTACTTTCGTCGCCGGTTTAGGATGAGCACCGAGTTGTTCAGGCGCATTGCAGAGAAACTAGCGAGCCATGACCGGTTTTTTCAGCAAAGAAGGAATGCCGCCGGAGAGTTCGGGCATAGCACCTTTCAGAAGGTGATAGCCGCTTTGCATATGTTGGCATACGGTATCCCCGCTGATCTAGTTGATGATCACTTGGCCATGGGTGAGAGTCAAGCCATCATGTGTGTCAAGCGCTTCGCAGTCGGAACCGTGCAAGTGTTTGGCCAGGAGTATTTGAGATCTCCCAATGCTGAAGACGCCGCAAGGCTACTGGAGATGAACAAAGCTCGTGGCTTCCCAGGTATGCTTGGCTCAATAGATTGCATGCATTGGAGTTGGAAGAATTGTCCTAAGACATGGCATGGGCAATTCCACGGCCAAAAAAAGGGTTTCACTATAATCCTTGAAGCGGTGGCTGATCAAGAGACTTGGATTTGGCATGCTTTTTTTGGAATGCCTGGATCTTTGAATGACATCAACGTTGTCAACCGGTCACCACTGATGAATAAGATTGCAAATGGTGAACTGCCACCGGTGCAGTTTGTAGCAAATGGCCGTACATACAACTATGGCTACTATCTTGCGGATGGCATCTACCCAAAGTGGCAAACATTTCTGAAGCCGTTGAAAAACTGGAAGGTAAGAAAAATCTTGATTTCCACAATGCTTTGGTGGCGGCTAGAAAATATGTGGAGAGAGCTTTTGGGATTTTGCAAGCCCAATTTGCTATTGTGAGAGGACCGGCTAGATTTTGGGATCAACAGATGCTTTGGTACATTATGCACGCTTGTGTGATCATGCACAACATGATCATCGAGAATGAGCGTGACCAAGATGTAGATTACTCTCACTATGAGCTTTTGGGACATCCCGTGCGAGTGCGGCGGAGGGCTGAAAGGGTGGCCCATTTTGTTGCCTCCTATCATGCCATTCGACGTCCCGAAGCGCATGATAATCTTCAGAAGGATCTTGATGAGGAGTGGTGGATTTGGAATGGCCGACAAAGAGCATCATGATTTGTGCGTTTGATGTTGTATTGTTGAACTATTTGTTGTATTGAAAGATAAACTATTTGTTTGAGTTGTAATAACAAAATTGAACTATTTATTGTTGATTTATTTTGTTTGTGTTTGATCTTCTTGCTTGTGTTTGGAGCGCATATGTTGTTTGTGCGAGAGCGCGCGCTGTGCATTTTAGCACGCCTGCTGAAGCTACACGCGCGCGCTAAATTTACCGCGGCCGCTGGAGCCAGCGCGCCTCGCCACGCCAAAGCAGGCGACCGACGTTCTGCAAACTGATTTTTAGCGCGCCACGTGTTGAGCGGCTATTGGAGATGCTTTTATGAACACACACATTCACTAACATTTGCAGTTGTCGTATACGGCACTTACATGGGAAGTTATGATCAAAGTGGCAGCCTGAAATCCTGAACACCGCTAAAGAAAAGAAAAATTTCAGCCTGAAAACAATGCCAACATCTAAAACAACTCGACCAACAAAAGAGAACCACTTCTTGTTTTTCGCCGCATCATAGTACAGATTAATTTCGGCTATCTTTCTTGATCACCATTGCTTGTTCATGTACTCTAGGCTACAGTCTGTCGCCTCGCCCGGTAGATATGGTACCCATTACCCAACGGTCATGTCAAGAGAGTGTAGCGTGCTTAACCTCCATCCGTTGCTTGCCTTTTGTGGCTAAGGCATAGCTTTGCTAGCTTGAGCATCTTGTGGCTAGGGTGGGGTTTATCAGGATGGATTGTGTTGTCAAAACAATATGCAACCGACCCAGATGTGAGATATCACACAAAATATGGTCCTCTATGTACCGACAGATGCAGACAATTGCTATGCTTATATTTCAGAGGAAGTATCTCAGTCTAAATATGCTTATATTTCACTTCATGGAGTATAATGAAGCTGAAATGTAAGGATATTTAGAGGGAAGTTAACTGGCAAACAAAATAAGAGAGCGATTATCCGAGTCAGGCGATGCTAAAGGATGGATTAAAAAACTCATGGATGCTATCTCTGTGAGATGGTAATTAGTGTGTGGGCAATTATGGGGTGTGAGGTTCCAACTTTTCTATTTCATGCATAGTTAATGACAGAAGTGTCAGCTTGAAAACCATGTCAATATAGTACTTGTATAAAATAACTCAACCAACACAAGGCAACAACTTACTTCTTTCAACACATCACACACACAAAATTCGGCTATCTTGTCCTAATCACCATTACTTGCTCATAGGCTCTAGTCTACAGTCTGTCTTCCACTAGACAAGGCTCAGCGGTCATGTCAATACAGAGTGTAGCATGCTTAACAAAACCCCCACCCGTTGCTTACCGCATTGTAGCTAGCTACGCAGCAAGAGCATTTTCCATTCTTCTAGCTAGGGTGTGGTTCATCATGCTGGAATGTGTTGTCAAAACAATTAGTAGGTGACACAGATAAGAAAGCCACGGAGAGAGAGGGAGGGATGGTGCTCCCCTAGCTAACTGAAAATAAAAAGAACAGGAATCTGAACAGCATCCATACTACTAGTAGTACGATTAGGTGGAGCCTCGTTGTCTTTGCAAGAGAAAAGAAGGCGGGGAGAGGTGGCGTCTCCTTGTCCTCGATCGTGCTAGTCAAGTAGTCATTGAGGCAAAAGTCTCTCCGGGATTAGGGCTACCCAGCTAACTCTTGTCATTTTCAGTTTTTTCCACCTCTCTAAGATTCCTAGATGCTAAGCTACCTTGTGATTTGCTGCTCCTTCTGCTTGAGCCATTAATTGTTTGCTTGTTCCCTTGCCTTGCAATGGAGCAAAGCCAAAGGGTAGCGGCATCACCTTGATTGGACCGTTCATTGATGTGCATCACCTTTAGGGTATGGTTTTGAATTTCAGTTTCAGAACTATTTCAGCAGTAGCCAAGATCACTGAAATTCGGTGATTTCAGTTTTCATTTCGGCCAAAGGACTGAAAAAATCCGCCTAAATTTTATTGAAATCCAACAAAAAATTGTTGAAAATTCAAAAGATAATTTTAAAAATATTAAATTTGTGTGTACTACCAAAATTGCTGAAATGTTTTGACTGAAAGGCAAATATTTCAGATGAAATTACACTGAAGTGAAAAACATGGCTTTAGACCAAATTACCTTCAGCATCATATCATTAACTGAGCTGATTTAAATTCTACTCCCTCCGTTCCCAAATATAAGTCTTTCTAGATATTCCAACAAGTGACTACATACGAAGCAAAATGAGTGAATCTACACTCTTAAATATGTCTACATACATCCATATGTTGTTGTCCATTTGAAATATCTAAAAAGACATATATCTAGGAACGGAGGGAGTACCATTCATGGTTTAAAGAGACTAAAGTGGGTTCATGGATGAGGTTGTACTGACGACAAAAACGGGATCAAGAACTGATAAGTTCGGTTGTTGTTGCGTTAGCATGAATGTCCGCGTCGGATTAGCTGGCTCTCCAGGTTTGGTTTCATGAAAAACGCATGAAGCATTCAATTGTTACCCTACAATCATATATAAATGAATGAATAAGATGCCCAGTAGCTACCTAGAGACAGTTAATTAGCTGTAGCATGCAAAAACAAACCTTCTCAACCAACATACACCACTCTCCACCTAAACCTCTTGTCCTACAATTAGGCCTCCCTGACGAACTGGCAAATCCGATTTGAAATGGAAGTTCGATCTCTCTTTAGCTACCAGTATTGTTTAAGTTAACCACCTTCTCCATCACTTTCTGTTAAGCCATCATCTCTGCTGAAAGTTTCTTCTCAAGACATCATTAACTAATTGTTTGAAGTTGTACCCAAAAATGTTAATGAGTTGTCCGAAGAATTATCGCGATACGACCTTTTACGAAATAATTCGTCAAGTACGTAACGTAGCATATAATTAAATCGGAAATTTTCCCTTGGGCCCCAGCATCAGGAAGGCTTGGTACTGCTTTGGTAGGTAGAAGACACATGCATCCCAGATGAGCATACATCTGCCCTCCCAACAAATGACAAGCCCCCAAATAATTGTACTTCATACTTGTATTCTTCCTCTTAAAACCTTTTATTTTTTGCATCACCATATTCATTAGGATAATATCGCCATCCCATCACTGCCATCAAGGATCCAGATCAGTGCACCGTACTATAAGCACAGTACAGCTCGCTAAGATCAGGACCGAGTTTAATTAGCCCACAGACCAATAGTAAAACCGTTCATACATGTGCATCGGTTGTTGGTTGATGGTGCATGGTAGTCCTGATCACAGTTGTGTTCATATATATGGAAATTCTGCACCTACTCTCAGGCATCAAACCGTCTATCTGTTCCTCCTGATGCGTCGACCATAAATTGTTCCTCCAATTCTCATTACTTATATGCTGTTCTAGGACGAACATAATAATAATCATGTGTTGTGGGTACTGTCCAGATGGGTAGGGCTGATAATAGCTGGGGAACCCACTGCCACTGGATCTCATTCTGGGATCAGAGATGGCAAGTGGCCACTCTGATCCACTCCCCTATAGATGGCCCTGTGCTGTGTTGTGCCCCTCAGACCTGAATCTCTTTTTCCTCCACAAGCAACATGGAGTGGCCTGTCACTGCCTCCTACCCCCAGCTCTCTCTGACGGTGACACTCCACTTGGCCACTGATTAATCACCTTGTACTAGTAACCACCATGTATTAGGACTGATTAGCCAGTTAACCACCCTCAAATAGGACTGATTAGCCAGTTAACCACCCTCAGTTAGGACTGATTAATCTGTTAACCATCTCTGATTAGACTAAGACAAGCTAGCAACCACAGCGAACCTAGACCTAATCATGGCCCATTTGACGCAATTTGGGCTTTCTAATCTGGTCCATCCATGCATGCATGAGCAATCGAGGATGGCATGCCGTGAGATCCCTGTGGCTCCAATCACTGTCGTGTGCTTCTGAAACAAGCAACCAATTGCACTGATCTGCAAAGAGGAAAACTAAAGAGAAAGGAGAAAGAAAGGTGGTGGCGTGCCCCTTTGAATTGTGCTGGAAATGCACGAGCATGCCGACTTTCGTCATCCATGGAAGATGTGCTCGCCGCTTTATCTCCTTCTTGCTTTGAATTCCCGTGGTTTAACAAATGTGGAAGAGGGTGAGGGGACAGCGACCTTTGGCTTCCCTAGCTTATTTTCTTTGCGCAGCTCTCACCGGGCTAGTGAAAGTTGAGACATCTGCGTCTGATCTTGAACCGGATCACAAGAAACGCCTTCTTTTCCCATCCGCTTAATCACTTTCCGGCACTCAATTAGTATGTTTGCTGGCACAAATCTATGGTCATAACCACTCATATCAGTTGTTGACCTGCTAATTAGGAGGATCGACAAGTACGAAACCTCAGAAAGAAATTCATTTTGATGATGAAAACAAGAAAGTACTTGTGCTACTACTATTAACAGTGTTGCTCCAGAATCATAGCTGACCGTGCCTTTGGATTTTGGTAGTCTCTCGCTCTAGATCTACACCTGCTGGTCGTCGTCCTTCTTTTCTTTTTTCTCCTTTCACGCCGAGATCTTTTAATTAGTTTATTAGTGCTTCCTCCGTAAAAAAAATATAATAGCGTTTAGATCGCTACTTTCGCTCTTGTATTTCTTTACCAAGGGAGTACTCAGGTGTTACTGTACCATTTCTTCATGCCAAAAAGCACCCAGGTGTTTGCATGCATCTGGTTGCTGGTTATTAATTAGCGGAGTAATAATTAGTAAGAAGAGACGGTGCTTAAGTTTGTTTAATCGGGAGATCAGAGAGGAGGCAGAAGAAGATGCTTGAGGGAAAGGTCTCTTGTACTGGTGGTACAAAGTGAAGGATAGTGTCTTTTTCTATTTTATTTTTGAATGGAAGTGAAAGATAGTGTCGTTCCTACTTTTTTTTTTCTTTTTTGAGCAAATAGTGTCGTTGCTGCTGCACGTGGCTGTAACGTGCAATCCCCAGCCCAGCACGGGAGAAGGGTGGTAATTGACTGACGTGTCGGATTTTATGCCCAAAAGCAGGCACGTGCTCCGTGGGGCCCATGGCCAGACAAGAAGCAATGCGGACCACATTGTCCAGGCTCACATGCACTGGTGTGGATTATACTTTGCCACTTAAAACCCTAAAATAAATAAAACTAAACTAGATCCAGAGCTGGAACAAAACTCTTAGGGCATCTATAACCGGACCCGCATATCCACCCCAAACGCCCGGCGGGATGCCTCACTGACCGAAAAAACGCATTCAACCAGACCTCGCAAATCCGGCCCAACCGCTCGGACTAACCGGCACTCCCTATACCCGGACCATATTTAGGGCGGATATGGGGACGCCCGTGCGCGCTTGGACATGCCCGCTGTGTCAACTCCGAAGCCGGACCCGCCCCAAATCCTTTCAAAATTGACTTCTCTCCCTCCTCTTCGACCGAAACCCTTCCACCACCGTCCTCCATTTCACGCCTTAGTGCAGCCTCCCACGTCCCCCTTGCTCACCATCCTCATTCCCCATCGCCGACAACCCTATCCGCCGCCATGGTCACAGATGATTCCTCAGCGGAATCGGTAGGCCTCCCCGGTCTGGCGACTCCTTGTAAGGCGGAGAACCTTGCCCAGAAGGAGCATGGCCGGAGGCAGCGCGAGTGTGAGGCGGTGAAGGCAGCTGCGGAGGCGGCCGGTCCTGAGATGCCTTTCGTGCCCGCTGTTGAGGACACGGATTATGCCGCAACAACCACCAATCAGGAGCTCGTGGCCGCGGGGACAAACAACATGTCATCGGAGCCCGACTCCGTTCCGCTCTCCCAGTGGACGGACATCTTGGATTTGAGCTTCTCGCAAGCCGTCCCCAACCTGTCCACGATAGCGGGCTCGTCACAACTCCAAATGCATTGGGCGACGCCGGGCAATGCCAGCTCCGGGCATGGCCACAACCTATTTGATGGAACGCCCGACCAATACCCGGTACAATCTTGGCCCCTTTCCTACTTGCATTCGTTAATTCTTTTGTTGCGCATACCATCAGATCAAACTTGTAGGACGATAGTTAAATTGCAATGCATATTATAGGAACAAATATTGTATGACATGATAAATGATGGTCAAGAGTCTTTTCAGTTTACCATGGAGGTTACCAATTCCTCGGTATTTGAATTTGGGCAAACATCGCGCACTAAAACGAAGAAGAAAGTTGGTGCAAAAGTAGTCGGCATTCACACAATTTGAAGATGTTTCGTTGTGTGAAAGTTGGTGTAACACGAACATGGACACAATAGTGGAACAGACCAAAAGGGCGAGAAACATTGGGAAAAAATTCACAAACTTTACCATGAGCAAAGACACTATGTGAAGCCACACCCAATCATTAAGAACCGTGTCCCATGCTCTCCCCAACATAAATGGTAACTCATCCAAGAGGCCATGAGAAAAATTGTTGATTATCTTAAACAAGTTTTTCGCTAGAACCAAAGCGACATCGGAGTTCAAGCCCATGAAACTTTGGTGGTGGCATTGTACAATCAAGTGGAGAAGAAGGCGTTCACTTTTGACATTGTTGGACAAAATTAACTGGGAAACCTAAGTGGCAAACCATCCTCAACGATATTGAAAATGACACGAAGAAGATGAAGAAAAATGATGGGTCTAGCTCGTCTTGATCAATTGGATTGTATGAGGAAGAAGAAGAAAATGATGGGCAAGACATGCAGGTAACCGTGCCGAAGAGAAACCGACAAGTGATGAGGAACAAATGAGAGAAGCATAGGGTGGCGCGTGAAGGTGCGGCAAGCAAAATGTCCGCCACTTGGACGGGCATTTTTTCTGCCAAGAAGGCAAAGAAGGAGGAAAGGTACAAGATGCTTATCGACGTACAATGGGAGAAGATGGAGTTTGACCAAGAGAGGAATTGAAGAGGCGAGAGAAGGTTGCAAAATTGGAGCTTGACCAAACGGTGAGAATGCATGATCTTGAGCACAAGAAAGAGAAGTTGTAGCTTGCAAGAGAGGCGGAGGAGTCGAGGATCATGTTACAAGATATCAATCTCTTGGATGATAGAAGAAGTGGTTGCTTCGTATGATCATGTATAAAATCCTATTTTTCCAAAAAAAATCAGGGAGAAAGAATTATCGCGATCCACGAGACGGAGCCGCCGTCACCTCCTGTTCTTCATCGGGAGGCCAGATCTGGAGTCCGTTTGGGGCTCCGGAGAGGGGGGGTCTTCGTTCTTCATTATCACCAACCCTTCTCCATCGCCAATTCCATGATGCTCCCCACCGGGAGTGAGTAATTCCTTCGTAGGCTCGTTGGTTGATACGTCTCCAATGTATCTATAATTTTTGATTATTCCATGCTATTATATTAACTGTTTTGGATGCTTAATGGGCTTTA
Source organism: Triticum aestivum (assembly GCF_018294505.1). Lineage (NCBI taxonomy): Eukaryota > Viridiplantae > Streptophyta > Magnoliopsida > Poales > Poaceae > Triticum > Triticum aestivum. The sequence continues at coordinate 593,284,786 of NC_057799.1, read as the reverse complement.
TTATGCACTTCTATATTATTTTTAGGACTAACCTACTAACCGGAGGCCCAGTGCAAATTGCTGTTTTTTTGCCTATTTTTGATTGTTCCATGCTATTATATTAACTGTTTTGGATGCTTAATGGGCTTTATTATGCACTTCTATATTATTTTTGGGACTAACCTACTAACCGGAGGCCCAGTGCAAATTGCTGTTTTTTTTGCCTATTTTAGTGTTTTGCAGAAAAGGAATATCAAACGGAGTCCAAACGGAATGAAACCTTCGCGAGGATCTTTTTGGAACAAACGCAATCCAGGAGACTTGGAGTGGACATCAAGGAAGCAACGAGGCGGCCACGAGATAGGGAGGCGCGTCCCCTACCCTCATGGGCCCCTCGTGGCTCCACCGACCTACTTCCTTCACCTATATATACTCTTATACCCTGAAAACATCCAGGAGCACCACGAAACCCTATTTCCACCGCCGCAACCTTCTGTACCCGTGAGATACCATCTTGGGGCCTTTTCCGGCGCTCCGCCGGAGGGGGAATCGATCACGGAGGGCTTCTACATCAACACCATAGCCTCTCCGATGATGTGTGAGTAGTTTACCACAGACCTTCGGGTCCATAGTTATTATCTAGATAGCTTCTTCTCTCTATTTGGATCTCAATACAAAGTTCTCCTCGATTCTCTTGGAGATCTATTCGATGTAATACTTTTTACGGTGTGTTTGTCAAGATCCGATGAATTGTGGGTTTATGATCAAGATTATCTATGAACAATATATGATTCTTCTCTGAATTCTTATATGTATGATTTGTTATCTTTGCAAGTCTCTTCGAATTATCAGTTTGGTTTGGCCTACTAAATTGATCTTTCTTGCAATGGGAGAAGTGCTTAGCTTTGGGTTCAATATTGCGGTGTCCTTTCCCAGTGACAGCAGGGGCAGCAAGGCACGTATCGTATTGTTGCCATCGAGGATAAAAAGATGGGGTTTATATCATATTGCTTGAGTTTATCCCTCCACATCATGTCATCTTGCTTAATGCATTACTCTGTTCTTATGAACTTAATACTCTAGATGCATGCTGGATAGCGGTCGATGTGTGGAGTAATAGTGGTAGATGCAGAATTGTTTCGGTCTACTTGACACGGAAGTGATGCCTATATACATGATCATGCCTAGATATTCTCATAACTATGCACTTTTTTATCAATTGCTCGACAGTAATTTGTTCACCCACCGTAGAATTTGCTATCTTGAGAGAAGCCACTAGTGAAACCTATGGCCCCCGGGTCTATCTTCCATCATATTAATCTCCCGTCAACTAGCTATTTCTGTCGCCGTTTATTGTGCAATCTTTACTTTTCAATCTATACAACAAAAATACCAAAAATATTTATCTTATTATCTTTATCAGATCTCACTTTTGCAAGTGGCCATGAAGGGATTGACAACCCCTTTATCGCGTTGGTTGCAAGGTTCTTATTTGTTTGTGCAGGTACTAGGGATTTGCATGTAGTCTCCTACTGGATTGACACCTTGGTTCTCAAAACTGAGGGAAATACTTACGCTACTTTTCTGCATCACCCTTTCCTCTTCAGGGGAAAACCAACACATGCTCAAGAGGTAGCAAGAAGGATTTCTGGCGCCATTGCTGGGGAGATCTACGCACAAGTCAAGACATACCAAGTACCCATCACAAACTCTTATCCCTCGCATTACATTATTTGCCATTTGCCTCTCGTTTTCCTCTCCCCCACTTCACCTTTGCCTTTTCTTCGCCCCTCTTCCGTTCGATCTTGTGTTACCATGTGCCTTCTTTTTGCTTGCATCTTCAATTGCTAAAAGTTTATGGATCCTCATCTCCTTGCTAATCTTTTCAAGAGATCCAATTATGATGAACCAATTTCTAGTGATTTGAGTGCACTAGATTATCTTTATGAGGTTTTGCTTGAAATTTGTAAATCTGAAAATTGCGATGAAGAAATTTATGAAGAGATTCACGATAGCTCCTTGAATAAAAAGCATGATTGCAATGATTTTATTATAAACTCTCTTGATTTTTATTGTGCTAATAATATGCAAAACCCTAAGCTTGGGGATGCTAGTTTTGCTATGTCTGCTACTTGTTGCAATGATCATGATTGGGGTGATTCTTCTTATGATCTTGAAAATTTATTTAAGCCCCATGATGAATATGAGATTGATAATAGTGTTTGCAATAATATTGAAAGTGAGTTTGGAAGAGTGTCAACTTTAGATCCCACATATTTGGAGGATTTTCAGTCTTATGAAATATTTGATAAAAGTGGGTTTGGAGAGGTCATGACTTTAGTTAATGTTAATCCCACTATTTTGGAAGAGTGTCAACTTTGCATGCATGTGGTTCATAAAGAGAATATTTTATGTGATAGCTATGCTGTTGAATTTGCTTATGATCCTACATGTAATTATTATGATAGAGGAAAATGTGGTTGTACAAATTTTCATGTTACTAAATTACCTCTCTTTATGTTGAGAATGCTATCGTCCCTTTCTTCTTCCTTGCATATGCTGGTTTTTGCTTGCCTTGAAAATTTGTTTGCTTACAAAATGCCTATGCATAGGAAGTATGTTAGACTTAGATGTGTTTGTCACGTGTTTTATGATGCTCTCTTTGCGCTTCAATTCTTGTCTTTCATGTGAGCATCATTAAAATTATCAATGCCTAGCTAGGGGCGTTAAACGATAGCGCTTGTTGGGAGGCAACCAAATTTAATTTTTGTTCCTGTTTAGTAATAAATAATTTATCTAGCCTCTGGTTAGATGTGGTTTTATGTTTTAATTAGTGCGTGTGCCAAGTAAAACCTATAGGATCTTCTTGGGTGATAATTATTTGATCTTGCTGAAAAAGACAGAAACTTTCTCCTCATGAAAAAAATTGTTAAAAATCACCAGAAAGTGATAAAATACTGATTCCTATTGAAGTAGATCAATAATCAAATTATCTAGGTCGTCCTATTTTGGTAGAATTGTTGGAGGTCCAGAAGTTTGCGTTTGATGCAGATTACTACAGACTGTTCTGTTTTTGACAGATTCTGTTTTTCGTGTGTTGTTTGCTTATTTTAATGAATCTATGGCTAGTATCGGGGGGTATGAACCACAGAGAAGTTGGAATACAGTAGGTTTAACACCAATATAAATAAAGAATGAGTTCATTACAGTACCTTAAAGTAGTGGTTTGTTTTATTTCGCTAACGGAGCTCATGAGATTTTCTATTGAGTTTTGTGCTGTGAAGTTTTCAAGTTTTTGGGTAAAGATTTGATGGATTTTGGAACAAGGAGTGGTAAGAGCCTAAGCTTGGGGATGCCCAAGGCACCCCAAGATAAAATTCAAGGACAACCAAAAGCCTAAGCTTGGGGATGCCCCAGAAGGCATCCCCTCTTTCGTCTTTGTCTATCGGTAACTTTACTTGATGCTATATTTTTATTCACCACATGATATGTGTTTTGCTTGGAGCGTCTTGCATGATTTGAGTCTTTGCTTTTTAGTTTACCACAATCATTCTTGCTGTACACACCTTTTGAGAGAGACACACATGAATCGGAATTTATTAGAATACTCTATGTGCTTCACTTATATCTTTTGAGCTAGATAATTTTGCTCTAGTGCTTCACTTATATTATTTTGAGAGTCTTTTAGAACAGCATGGTAATTTGCCTTGGTAAAATTTTAGTCCTAAAGTGATGAGCATCCAAGATAGGTATAATAAAAACTATCATATAAAGTGCATTGAATACTATGAGAAGTTTGATTCTTTATGATTGTTTTGAGATATGAAGATGGTGATATTAGAGTCATGCTAGTTGAGTAGTTGTGAATTTGAGAAATACTTGTGCTAAAGTTTGTGATTCGCATAGCATGCACGTATGGTGAACCGTTATGTGATGAAGTCGGAGCATGATTTATTTATTGATTGTCTTCCTTATGAGTGGCGGTCGGGGACGAGCGATGGTCTTTTCCTACCAATCTATCCCCCTAGGAGCATGCGCGTAGTACTTCGTTTCGATAACTAATAGATTTTTGCAATAAGTATGTGAGTTCTTTATGACTAATGTTGAGTCCATGGATTATACGCACTCTCATCCTTCCACCATTGCTAGCCTCTCTAATACCGCGCACCTTTCGCCGGTATCATATACCCACCATATATCTTCCTCAAAACAGCCACCATACCTACCTATTATGGCATCTCCATAGCCATTCCGAGATATATTTTCATGCAACTTACCACCGTTCTGTTTATTATGACACGCTTCATCATTGTCATATTGCTTTGCATGATCATGTAGTTGACATCGTATTTGTGGCAAAGACACCTTCATAATTCTTTCATACATGTCACTCTTGATTCATTGCATATCCCGGTACACCGTCGGAGGCATTCACATAGAGTCATATTTTGTTCTAAGTATTGAATTGTAACTCTTGAGTTGTAAGTAAATAAAAGTGTGATGATCATCATTATTAGAGCATTGTCCCAAGTGAGGAAAGGATGGTGGAGACTATGATTCCCCCACAACTCGGGATGAGACTCCGGACTAAAAAAAGAGGCCATAAAAAAAGAGAGAAAGGCCCAAACAAAAAAATGATAGAAAAAGAGAGAAGGGACAATGTTACTATCCTTTTACCACACTTGTGCTTCAAAGTAGCACCATGATCTTCATGATAGAGAGTCTCCTATGTTATCACTTTCATATACTAGTGGGAATTTTTCATTATAGAACTTGGCTTGTATATTACAATGAGGGGCTTCCTCAAAATGCCCTAGGTCTTCGTGAGCAAGCGAGTTGGATGCACACCCACTTAGTTCCTTTTGTTGAGCTTTCATACACTTATATCTCTAGTGCATCCGTTGCATGGCAATACCTACTCACTCACATTGATATCTATTGATGGGCATCTCCATAGCCCGTTGATACGCCTAGTTGATGTGAGACTATCTTCTCCTTTTTTTGTCTTCTCCACAACCACCATTCTATTCCACATATAGTGCTATGTCCATGGCTCACGCTCATGTATTGCGTGAAGATTGAAAAAGTTTGAGAACATCAAAAGTATGAAACAATTGCTTGGCTTGTCATCGGGGTTGTGCATGATTTAAATATTCTATGTGATGAAGATAGAGCATACCAGACTATATGATTTTGTAGGGATAGCTTTCTTTTGCCATGTTATTTTGAGAAGACATGATTGCTTTGTTAGTATGCTTGAAGTATTATTATTTTTATGTCAATATTAAACTTTTATCTTGAATCTTTCGGATCTGAACATTCATGCCACAATAAAGAAAATTACATTGAAAATTATGCTAGGTAGCATTCCACATCAAAAATTCTGTTTTTATCATTTACCTACTCGAGGACGAGCAGGAATTAAGCTTGGGGATGCTTGATACGTCTCCAACGTATCTAAATTTTTTTATTGTTCCATGCTATATATTATATTATCTGTTTTGGATGTTTAATGGGCTTTATTATGCACTTCTATATTATTTTTGGGACTAACCTACTAACCGGAGGCCCAGTGCAAATTGTTGTTTTTTTGCCTATTTCAGTGTTTCGCAGAAAAGGAATATCAAACGGGGTCCAAACGGAATGAAACCTTCGCGAGGATCGTTTTTGGAACAAACGCAATCCAGGAGACTTGGAGTGGACGTCAAGGAAGCAACGAGGCGGCCACGAGATAGGGAGGCGCGCCCAGGGGGTAGGCGCCCCCACCCTCGTGGGCCCTCGTGGCTCCACCGACCCGTACTTCCTTCGCCTATATATACTCTTATACCCTGAAAACATCCAGGAGCACCACGAAACCCTATTTCCACCGCCGCAACCTTATGTACCCGTGAGATCCCATCTTGGGGCCTTTTCCGGCGCTCCGCCGGAGGGGGAATCGATCACGGAGGGCTTCTACATCTACACCATAGCCTGTCCGATGATGTGTGAGTAGTTTACCACAGACCTTCGGGTCCAAAGTTATTAGCTAGATGGCTACTTCTCTCTATTTGGATCTCAATACAAAGTTCTCCTCGATTCTCTTGGAGATCTATTTAATGTAATACTCTTTGCGGTGTGTTTGTCGAGATCCGATGAATTGTGGGTTTATGATCAAGATTATCTATGAAAAATATTTGATTCTTCTCTGAGTTCTTATATGTATGATTTGTTATCTTTGCAAGTCTCTTCGAATTATCAGTTTGGTTTGGCCTACTAGATTGATCTTTCTTGCAATGGGAGAAGTGCTTAGCTTTGGGTTCAATCTTGCGTTGTCCTTTCCCAGTGACAGCAGGGGCAACAAGGCACGTATTGTATTGTTGTCATCGAGGATAGAAAGATGGGGTTTATATCATATTGCTTGAGTTTATCCCTCTACATCATGTCATCTTGCTTAATGCATTACTATGTTCTTATGAACTTAATACTCTAGATGCATGCTGGATAGCAGTCGATGTGTGGAGTAATAGTAGTAGATGCAGAATCGTTTCGGTCTACTTGACATGGACGTGATGCCTATATACATGATCATGCCTAGATATTCTCATAACTATGCGCTTTTCTATCAATTGCTCGACAGTAATTTGTTCACCCACCATAGAATTTGCTATCTTGAGAGAAGCCACTAGTGAAACCTATGGCCCCCGGGTCTATCTTCCATCATATTAATCTCCCATCAACTAGCTATTTCTGTCGCCATTTATTTTGCAATCTTTACTTTTCAATCTATACAACAAAAATACCAAAAATATTTATCTTATTATCTTTATCAGATCTCACTTTTTCAAGTTGCCGTGAAGGGATTGACAACCCCTTTATCGCGTTGGTTGCAAGGTTCTTATTTGTTTGTGCAGGTACTAGGGATTTGCGTGTAGTCTCCAACTGGATTGATACCTTGGTTCTCAAAAACTGAGGGAAATACTTACGCTACTTTGCTACATCACCCTTTCCTCTTCAGGGGAAAACCAACGCATGCTCAAGAGGTAGCAATTGTCGGTGAGGAGTTGGATGAGATTCATCATGTAATAGAGTTAGTTTTGTTAGGGCCTGATCCCTAGTATCCACTATGTTCTAAGATTGATGTTTCTATGACTTTGCCATGCTTAATGCTTGTCACTTTGGGCCCGGGTGCGTGAAGGAAATATGCCCTAGAGGCAATAATAAAGTTGTTATTTATATTTCCTTATATCATGATAAATGTTTATTATTCATGCTAGAATTGTATTAACCGGAAACTTAGTACATGTGTGAATACATAGACAAATAGAGTGTCACTAGTATGCCTCTACTTGACTAGCTCGTTGATCAAAGATGGTTAAGTTTCCTAGCCATGGACAAGAGTTTTCATTCGATGAACGGGATCACATCATTAGAGAATGATGTGATTGACTTGACCCATCCGTTAGCTTAGCACTATGATCGTTTAGTTTATTGCTATTGCTTTCTTCATAACTTATACATGTTCCTATGACTATGAGATTATGCAACTCCCGAATACCGGAGGAACACTTAGTGTGCTATCAAACATCACAATGTAACTTGGTGATTATAAAGATGGTCTACAGGTGTCTCCGATGGTGTTTGTTGAGTTGGCATAGATCAAGATTAGGATTTGTCACTCCGATTGTCGGAGAGGTATCTCTAGGCCCTCTCGGTAATGCACATCACTATAAGCCTTGCAAGCAATGTGACTAATGAGTTTGTTACAGGATGATGCATTACGGAACGAGTAAAGAGACTTGCCAGTAACGAGATTGAACTAGGTATTGAGATACCGACGATTGAATCTCGGGCAAGCAACATACGGATGACAAAGGGAAAAACGTATGTTGTTATGCGGTTTGACCGATAAAGATCTTCATAGAATATGTAGGAACCAATATGAGCATCCAGGTTCTGCTATTGGTTATTGACCGGAGATGAGTCTCGGTCATGTCTACATAGTTCTCGAACCCGTAGGGTCCGCACGCTTAACGTTCGATGACGATCGGTATTATGATTTTATGTGTTTTGATGTACCGAAGGTTGTTTGGAGTCCCGGATGTGATCACCGACATGACGAGGAGTCTCGAAATGGTCGAGACATAAAGATCGATATATTGGAAGTCTATGTTTGGACATCGGAATGGTTCCGGGTGAGTTCGAGCATTTACCGGAGTACCGGGGGTTACCGGAACCCCCCAGGGAGTCATTGGGCCTTAATGGGCCTTAGTGGGAGAGAGGAGGAGGCAGCCAAGGTGGGGGCGCCCCCCAAGCCCAATCCGAATTGGGAGGGGGCCCCCCTTCCCTTCTCTCCTTCTCCCTCTTCCTTCTTCTCCTACTCCAACTAGGGAAGGGGGGAAATCTACTCCTACTGGGAGTAGGACTCCCCCCCTTGGGCGCGCCATGAGAGGGACGGCCCTCCCCTCCTCCACTCCTTTATATACGGGGGAGGGAGGCACCCCATAGACACACAAGTTGATTGTTTATCCGTGTGCGGTGCCCCCCTCCACAGATTTCCACCTCGGTCATATCGTTGCAGTGCTTAGGCGAAGCCTTGCGCCGGTAGCTTCATCATCACCGTCACCACGCCGTCGTGCTGACGAAACTCTCCCTCGACCTCAGCTAGATCTAGAGTTCATGGGACGTCACCGAGCTGAACGTGTGCAGATCGCGGAGGTGCCGTACCTTCGGTGCTAGGATCGGTCGGATCGTGAAGACGTACGACTACATCAACTGCATTGTCATAACGCTTCCGCTTTCGGTCTATGAGGGTACGTGGACAATACTCTCCCCTCTCGTTTCTATGCATCACCTAGATGGATCTTGCGTGTGCGTAGGAATTTTTTTGAAATTACTGCGTTCCCCAACAGTGGTATCAGAGCCAGGTTTATGCGTAGATGTTATATGCACGAGTAGAACACAAAGAGTTGTGGGCGATAATAGTCATACTGCTTACCAGCATGTCATACTTTGATTCGGCGGTATTGTGGGATGAAGTGGCTCGGACTGACATTACGTGTACGCTTAGGCGAGACTGGTCCTACCGACGTGCTTCACACACAGGTGGTTAGTGGGTGTCTGTTTCTCCAACTTTAGTTGAATCCAGTGTGACTACGCCCGGTCCTTGTTGAAGGTTAAAACGGCAAACTTGACGAAAAATCGTTGTGGTTTTGATGCGTAGGTAAGAACGATTCTTGCTAAGCCTGTAGCAGCCACGTAAAACTTGCAACAACAAACTAGAGGACGTCCAACTTGTTTTTACAGGGCATGTTGTGATGTGATATGGTCAAGACGTGATTATATAAATTGTTGTATGAGAAGATCATATTTTGTAACACAGTTATCGGCAACTGGCACGAGCCATATGGTTGTCACTTTATTGTATGAAATGCAATCGCCATGTAATTGCTTTACTTTATCCCTAAGCGGTAGCGATGGTCGTAGAAGCAATAGTTGGCGAGACGACAACGATGCTTCGATGGAGATCAAGGTGTCAAGCCGGTGACGATGGTGATCATGACGGTGCTTTGGAGATGGAGATCAAAGGCACAAGATGATGATGGCCATATCATGTCACTTATATTGATTGCATGTGATGTTTATCCTTTATGCATCTTATTTTGCTTAGTTCAGCGGTAACATTATAAGATGATCTCTCACTAAATTTCAAGGTATAAGTGTTCTCCCTGAGTATGCACAGTTGCTACAGTTCGTCATGCCGAGAGACCACGTGATGATCGGGTGTGATAAGCTCTATGTTCACATACAACTGGTGCAAGCCAGTTTTGCACATGTAGAATACTCGGGTTAAACTTGACGAGCCTAGCATATGCATATATGGCCTCGGAACACTGAGACCGAAAGATCGAGCGTGAATCATATAGTAGATATGATCGACATAGTGATGTTCACCATTGAAAACTACTCCATCTCACGTGATGACCGGACATGGTTTAGTTGATATGGATCACGTGATCACTTAGATAATTAGAGGGATGTCTATCTAAGTGGGAGTTCTTAAGTAATATGATTAATTGAACTTTAATTTATCATGAGCTTAGTACCTGATAGTATTCTTGCATGTCTATGTTATTGTAGATAAATGGCCCGTGTTGTTGTTCCGTTGAATTTTAATGCGTTCCTAGAGAAGCTAAGTTGAAAGATGATGGTAGCAATTACACGGACTGGGTCCGTAACTTGACGATTATCCTCGTTGTTGCACAGAGGAATTACGTCCTGGAAGCACTGCTACCTCTTGAGCACTGCGTTGGTTTTCCCTTGAAGAGGAAAGGGTGATGCAGCAAAGTAGCGTAAGTATTTCCCTCAGTTTTTGAGAACCAAGGTATCAATCCAGTAGGAGGCTACACGCAAGTCCCTCGCACCTACACAAACAAATAAATCCTCGCAACCAACGCGATAAGGGGTTGTCAATCCCTACACGGTCAATTACGAGAGTGAGATCTGATAGATATGATAGGATAATGTTGTTTGTATTTTTGTGATAAAGATGCAAAGTAAAGTAAACAAAATAAAAACGGCAAAAGAAATAGCTAAGTGTTAGAAGATTAATATGATGGAAAATAGACCCCGGGGCCATAGGTTTCACTAGTGGCTTCTCTCAAGAGCATAAGTATTTTACGGTGGGTGAACAAATTACTGTTGAGCAATTGACAGAATTGAGCATAGTTATGAGAATATCTAGGTATGATCATGTATATAGGCATCACGTCCGAGACAAGTACACCGACTCCTGCCTGCATCTACTACTATTACTCCACACATCGACCGCTATCCAGCATGCATCTAGAGTTTTAAGTTCATAAGAACAGAGTAACGCTTTAAGCAAGATGACATGATGTAGAGGGATAAATTCATGCAATATGATAAAAACCCCATCTTGTTATTCTCGATGGCAACAATACAATACGTGCCTTGCTGCCCCTACTATCACTGGAAAGGATACCGCAAGATTGAACCCAAAGCTAAGCACTTCTCCCATTGCAAGAAAGATCAATCTAGTAGGCCAAACCAAACTGATAATTCGAAGAGCCTTGCAAAGATAACCAATCATACATAAAAGAATTCAGAATATTCAAATATTGTTCATAGATAAACTTGATCATAAACCCACAATTCATCGGTCTCAACAAACACACCGCAAACGAAGATTACATCGAATAGATCTCCACAAGAGAGGGGGAGAACATTGTATTGAGATCCAAAAAGAGAGAGGAAGCCATCTAGCTAATAACTATGGACCTGAAGGTCTGAGGTAAACTACTCACACTTCATCGGAGAGGCTATGATGTTGATGTACTCCGTGATCGATGCCCCCTCCGGCGGAGCTCCGGAACAGGCCCCAAGATGGGATCTCGTGGGTACAGAAGGTTGCGGCGGTGGAATTAGGTTTTTGGCTCCGTATCTGATCGTTTGGGTGTACGTAGGAATATATAGGAGGAAGGAGTACGTCGGTGGAGCAACGTGGGGCCCACGAGGGTGGAGGGTGCGCCCAGGGGGGTAGGCGCGCCCCCTACCTCGTGGCTTCCTACTTGATTTCTTGATGTAGGGTCCAAGTCCTCTGGATCATGTTCGTTCCGAAAATCACGTTCTCGAAGGTTTCATTCCGTTTGGACTCCGTTTGATATTCTTTTTCTGCGAAACTTTGAAATAGGCAAAAAAACAGCAATTCTGGGCTGGGCCTCCAGTTAATAGGTTAGTCCCAAAAATAATATAAAAGTGAATAATAAAGCCCAATAATGTCCAAAAGAGAAGATAATATAGCATGGAGCAATAAAAAAATTATAGATATGTTGGAGACGTATCAAGCATCCCCAAGCTTAATTCCTGCTCGTCCTCGAGTAGGTAAATGATAAAAACAGAATTTTTGATGCGGAATGCTACTTGGCATAATTTCAATGTAATTCTTCTTAATTGTGGTATGAATATTCAGATCCGAAAGATTCAAGATAAAAGTTCAATATTGACATAAAAATAATAATACTTCAAGCATACTAACTAAGCAATTATGTCCTCTCAAAATAACATGGCCAAAGAAAGTTCATCCCTACAAAATCATATAGTTTAGTCATGCTCCATTTTCGTCACACAAGAATGCTCTCATCATGCAGAACCCCGATGACAAGCCAAGCAATTGTTTCATACTTTAGTAATCTCAAACTTTTTCAACCTTCACGCAATACATGAGCGTGAGCCATGGATATAACACTATGGGTGGAATAGAATATGATGATGGGGGTTATGTGGAGAAGACAAAAAAGGAGAAAGTCTCACATCAACGAGGCTAATCAATGAGCTATGGAGATGCCCATCGATTGATGTTAATGCAAGGAGTAGGGATTGCCATGCAACGGATGCACTAGAGCTATAAATATATGAAAGCTCAACAAAAGAAACTAAGTGGGTGTGCATCCAACTTGCTTGCTCACGAAGACCTAAGGCACTTGAGGAAGCCCATTGTTGGAATATACAAGCCAAGTTCTATAATGAAAACTTCCCACTAGTATATGAAAGTGACAAAACAAGAGACTCTCTATCATGAAGATTATGGTGCTACTTTGAAGCACAAGTGTGGTAAAAGGATAGTAACATTGTCCCTTCTCTCTTTTTCTCTCATTTTTTTGGGGCCTTCTCTTTTTTTTATTCCTCACTTGGGACAATGCTCTAGAAAATGATGATCATCACACTTCTATTTATTTACAACTCAATGATTACAACTCCATACTAGAACAAAGTATGACTCTATATGAATGCCCCCGGCGGTGTACCGGGATATGCAATGAACCAAGAGTGACATGTATGAAAGAATTATGAATGGTGGCTTTACCACAAATACTATGTCAACTACATGATCATGCAAAGCAATATGGCAATGATGAACGTGTCATGATAAACGGAATGGTGGAAGGTTGCATGGCAATATATCTCGGAATGGCTATGGAAATGCCATAATAGGTAGGTATGGTGGCTGTTTTGAGGAAGATATAAGGAGGTTTATGTGTGAAAGAGTGTATCATATCACGGGGTTTGGATGCACCGGCGAAGTTTGCACCAACTCTCAATGTGAGAAAGGGCAATGCACGGTACCGAAGAGGCTAGCAATGATGGAAAGGTAAGGGTGCGTATAATCCATGGACTCAACATTAGTAATAAAGAACTCACATACTTATTGCAAAAATCTACAAGTCATCAAAAACCAAGCACTACGCGCATGCTCCTAGGGGGATAGATTGGTAGGAAAAGACCATCGCTCGTCCCCGACCGCCACTCATAAGGAGGACAATTAAAGAACACCTCATGTTTCAAATTTGTTACATAACGTTTACCATATGTGCATGCTACGGGACTTGCAAACTTCAACACAAGTATTTCTCAAATTCACAACTACTCAATTAGCACAACTTTGATATCACTACCTCCATGTCTCAAAACAATCATCAAGCATCAAACTTCTCTTAGTATTCAACACACTCATAAGAAAGTTTTTACTATTCTTGAATACCTAGCATATTAGGATTATTTAAGAAAATTACCATGCTATTTAAGACTCTCAAAATAATCTAAGTGAAGCATGAGAGATCAATAGTTTCTATAAAACAAATCCACCACCGTGCTCTAAAAGATATAAGTAAAGTACTAGAGCAAAAAACTATATAACTCAAAAGATATAAGTGAAGCACATAGAGTATTCTAATAATTTCCGAATCATGTGTGTCTCTCTCAAAAGGTGTGTACAGCAAGGATGATTGTGGTAAACTAAAAATCAAAGACTCAAATCATACAAGACGCTCCAAGCAAAACACATATCACGTGGTGAATAAAAATATAGCTCCAAGTAAAGTTACCGATGGAAGTAGACGAAAGACGGGATGCCTTCCGGGGCATCCCCAAGCTTTGGCTTTTTGGTGTCCTTAGATTATCTTGGGGGTGCCATGGGCATCCCCAAGCTTAGGCTCTTGCTACTCCTTGTTCCATAATCCATCAAATATTTCACCCAAAACTTGAAAACTTCACAACACAAAACTTAGCAGAAAATCTCGTGAGCTCCGTTAGCGAAAGAAAACAAAAGACCACTTCAAGGTACTGTAATGAACTCATTCTTTATTTATATTGGTGTTAAACCTACTGTATTCCAACTTCTCTATGGTTTATAAACTATTTTACTAGCCATATATTCATCAAAATAAGCAAACAACACACGAAAAACAGAATCTGTCAAAAACAGAACAGTCTGTAGTAATCTGTAACTAACGCAAATTTCTGGAACTCCAATAAATCAGCCAAAATAGTACGACCTAGAAAATTTGTTTATTGATCAGCAGCAATTGGAATCAATATTTTATCACGTTCTGGTGATTTTTAACAATTATTTTCGTGAACAGAAAGTTTCTGGAATTTTCTGCAAGATCAAATAACTATCATCCAAGAAGATCCTATAGGTTTAACTTGGCACAAACACTAACTAAAACATAAAAACACATCTAACCAGAGGCTAGAACAAGTATTTATTCCTAAACAGAAGCAAAAAAACAAAAAAATAAAAATAAAATTGGGTTGCCTCCCAACAAGCGCTATCGTTTAATGCCCCTAGCTAGGCATAAAGGCAAGGATAGATCTAGGTATTGCCATCTTTGGCTTTCAACTTTTTAGCGGAATCAAGCTCGAATCCGGGAGGTTCTTTACATTTTCCTTCATATTCTGAAAGTTTTAGATCTAAAGAATCCAACCGCTTATTGCAAAGAGTAATCAACATATCATGCGGTGAATATTTCCGCTAATGTTCTTAAGAGGTTCAAGAGACTTCTGTAAAATCTTAGTTACTTCGCAAATTTTTTCAAAAACTTGAGTCGCTTCCTGGGTATGATGAGGCCCCTTTTGTTGAGGTAGTGTTCCCACTATACCTTCTATAACTTCATGCGCAATATGGGGATCAATTTCAATAAAATTGCCTTTGGCAACGCAATCCAAGAGTTGTCTATGAGACATATTTAATCCAACATAAAAATTGCGAAGCAAAATTCTCAGGTTCACTTCAAAGGTACAATTACGGTAAGACTCCATTATTCTCACCCAGGCATCTTTTAAGTTTTCTCCTTGTCTTTGTTTGAAGTGAAAGACTTCAAACTCAGGGGACAAAGGAGTAGATAAGGGATTAGCCATAACGACAAGCAAACGGAAAAGAGGCGAACGGAAAAGAGAGGGCGAATAAAACGGCAAGGGTGAAGTGGGGGAGAGGAAAACGAGAGGCAAATGGCAAATAATGTAATGCGGGAGATAAGGGTTTGTGATGGGTACTTGGTATGTTGACTTTTGCGTAGACCTCCCCGGCAACGGCGCCAGAAATCCTTCTTGCTACCTCTTGAGCACTGCGTTGGTTTTCCCTTGAAGAGGAAAGGGTGATGCAGCAAAGTAGCGTAAGTATTTCCCTCAGTTTTTGAGAACCAAGGTATCAATCCAGTAGGAGGCTACACGCAAGTCCCTCGCACCTACACAAACAAATAAATCCTTGCAACCAACGCGATAAGGGGTTGTCAATCCCTACACGGTCACTTACGAGAGTGAGATCTGATAGATATGATAGGATAATATTTTTGGTATTTTTGTGATAAAGATGCAAAGTAAAGTAAACAAAATAAAAACGGCAAAAGAAATAGCTAAGTGTTGGAAGATTAATATGATGGAAAATAGACCCGGGGGCCATAGGTTTCACTAGTGGCTTCTCTCAAGAGCATAAATATTTTACGGTGGGTGAACAAATTACTGTTGAGCAATTGACAGAATTGAGCATAGTTATGAGAATATCTAGGTATGATCATGTATATAGGCATCACGTCCGAGACAAGTACACCGACTCCTGCCTGCATCTGCTACTATTACTCCACACATCGACCGCTATCCAGCATGCATCTAGAGTTTTAAGTTCATAAGAACAGAGTAACGCTTTAAGCAAGATCACATGATGTAGAGGGATAAATTCATGCAATATGATAAAAACCCCATCTTGTTATCCTCGATGGCAACAATACAATACGTGCCTTGCTGCCCCTACTGTCCCTGGGAAAGGACACCACAAGATTCAACCCAAAGCTAAGCACTTCTCCCATTGCAAGAAAGATCAATCTAGTAGGCCAAACCAAACTGATAATTCTAAGAGACTTGCAAAGATAACCAATAATACATAAAAGAATTCAGAAGATTCAAATATTGTTCATAGATAAACTTGATCATAAACCCGCAATTCATCGGTCTCAACAAACACACCGCAAAAGAAGATTACATCGAATAGATCTCCACAAGAGAGGGGGAGAACATTGTATTGAGATCCAAAAAGAGAGAGGAAGCCATCTAGCTAATAACTATGGACCCGAAGGTCTGAGGTAAACTACTCACACTTCATCGGAGAGGCTATGGTGTTGATGTAGAAGCCCTCCGTGATCGATGCCCCCTCCGGCGGAGCTCCGGCACAGGCCCCAAGATGGGATCTCGTGGGTACAGAAGGTTGCGGCGGTGGAATTAGGTTTTTGGCTCCGTATCTGATCGTTTAGGGGTACGTAGTATATATAGGAGGAAGGAGTACGTCGGTGGAGCAACATGGGGCCCATGAGGGTGGAGGGCGCGCCCAGGGGGGTAGGCGTGCCCCCTACCTCGTGGCTTCCTGCTTGATTTCTTGACGTGGGGTCCAAGTCCTCTGGATCATGTTCGTTCCGAAAATCACGTTCCCGAAGGTTTCATTCCGTTTGGACTCCGTTTGATATTCTTTTTCTGGGAAACTCTGAAATAGGCAAAAACCAGCAATTCTGGGCTGGGCCTCCGGTTAATAGGTTAGTCCCAAAAATAATATAAAACCGAATAATAAAGCCCAATAATGTCCAAAACAGAAGATAATATAGCATGGAGCAATCAAAAAATATAGATACGTTGGAGACGTATCAAGCACCGCTAGGTGCCAAACCCGCTGCAGGAGGAACGCGGATGTTATGATGTCTGGCAGAGCAAAGCTGATGACTACTCGATAGTTCAGTGTGCCATGCTTTACGGCTTAGAACCGGGACTTCAACGACGTTTTGAACGTCATGGAGCATATGAGATGTTCCAGGAGTTGAAGTTAATATTTCAAGCAAATGCCCGGATTTGAGAGATATGAAGTCTCCAATAAGTTCTAGAGCTGCAAAATGGAGGAGAATGGCTGTCTGTGAACATATACTGAGAATGTCTGGGTACCACAACCACTTGACTCAACTGGGAGTTAATCTTCCTGATGATAGTGTCATTGGCAGAGTTTTTCAATCACTACCACCAAGCTACAAGAGCTTCGTGATGAACTATAATACGCAAGGGGTGGATAAGACAATTCCCGAGCTCTTCGCAATGCTAAAGGCTGTGGAGGTAGAAATCAAGAAGGAGCATCAAGTGTTGATGGTCAACAAGACCACCAATTTCAAGAAAAAGGGTAAAGGGAAGAAGGGGAACTTCAAGAAGAAGAACAAGCAAGTTGCTGCTCAAGTCAAGAAGCCCATGTCTGGACCTAAGCCTGATACTGAGTGCTTCTACTTCAAAGGGACTGGTCACTGGAGGCGGAACGGCCCCAAGTATTTGGCGGAGAAGAAGGATGGCAAAGTGAAAGGTATATTTGATATACATGTTATTGATGTGTACCTTACTAATGCTCGCAGTAGCGCCTGGGTATTTGATACTGGTTCTATTGCTAATATTTGCAACTCGAAACAGGGGCTACGGATT
This sequence comes from Triticum aestivum, assembly GCF_018294505.1. Classification (NCBI taxonomy): domain Eukaryota; kingdom Viridiplantae; phylum Streptophyta; class Magnoliopsida; order Poales; family Poaceae; genus Triticum; species Triticum aestivum. The sequence continues at coordinate 593,267,032 of NC_057799.1, read as the reverse complement.
AAGTGAAGATTGGCTAAGGACGAGGTGACGGTGTGCGTGGGAAATGGTTCCAAAGTCGATGTGATCGCCGTCGGCACGCTACCTCTACATCTACCTTCGGGATTAGTTTTAGACCTAAATAATTGTTATTTGGTGCCAGCATTGAGCATGAACATTATATCTGTATCTTGCTTGATGCGAGACGGTTATTCATTTAAATCAGAGAATAATGGTTTGTTCTATTTATATGAGTAATATCTTTTATGGTCATGTACCCTTGATGAGTGGTCTATTTTTACTAAATCTTGATAGTAGTGATACACATGTTCATAGTATTAAAGCCAAAAGATATAAGTTTAATAATGATAGTGCAACTTATTTGTGGCACTGCCGTTTAGGTCATATTGGTGTAAAGCGCATGAAGAAACTCCATGCTGATGGGCTTTTGGAATCACTTGATTATGAATCACTTGATGCTTGCGAACCATGCCTCATGGGCAAGATGACTAAGACTCCGTTCTCCGGAACAATGGAGCGAGCAACAGACTTGTTGGAAATAATACATACTGATGTATGTGGTCCGATGAGTGTTGATGCTCACGGCGGGTATCGTTATTTTCTGACCTTCACATATGATTAAGTAGATATGGGTATATCTACTTGATGAAACATAAGTCTGAAACATTTGAAAAGTTCAAAGAATTTCAGAGTGAAGTGGAAAATCATCGTAACAAGAAAATAAAGGTTCTGCGATCTGATCGTGGAGGAGAATATTTGAGTTACGAGTTTGGTCTTCATTTGAAACAATGCGGAATAGTTTCGCAACTCACGCCACCCGGAACACCACAGCGTAATGGTGTGTCCGAAGGTCGTAATCGTACTTTACTAGATATGGTGCAATCTATGATGTCTCTTACTGATTTACCGCTATCGTTTTGGGGTTATGCTTTAGAGACGGTACATTCACGTTAAATAGGGAACCATGTAAGTCCGTTGAGACGACACCTTATGAACTATGGTTTGGCAAGAAACCCAAGTTGTCATTTCTTAAAGTTTGGGGCTGCGATGCTTATGTGAAAAAGCTTCAATCTGATAAGCTCAAACCCAAATTGGAGAAATGTGTCTTCATGGGATACCCAAAGGAGACTGTTGGGTACACCTTCTATCACAGATCCGAAGGCAAGATATTCGTTGCTAAGAATGGATCCTTCCTAGAGAAGGAGTTTCTCTCGAAAGAAGTGAGTGGGAGGAAAGTAGAACTTGATGAGGTAATTGTACATTCTCCCGAGTTGGAAAGTAGTACATCACTGAAGTCAGTTCCAGAGATTCCTACACCAACTAGTGAGGAAGCTAATGATGATGATCATGAAACTTCTGATCAAGTTACTACCGAACCTCGTAGGTCAACCAGAGTAAGATCCGCACCAGAGTGGTACGGTAATTCTGTTCTGGAGGTCATGTTACTTGACCATGACGAACCTACGAACTATGAGGAAGTGATGATGAGCCCAGATTCCGCAAAATGTCTTGAGGCCATGAAATCTGAGATGGGATCCATGTATGAGAACAAAGTGTGGACTTTGGTTGACTTGCCCGATGATCGGCAAGCCATAGAGAATAAATGGATCTTCAAGAAGAAGACTGACGCTGACGGTAATGTTACTGTCTACAAAGCTCGACTTGTTGCAAAAGGTTTTCGACAAGTTCAAGGAGTTGACTATGATGAGACCTTCTCACCTGTAGAGATGCTTAAGTCCGTTCGAATCATGTTAGCAATTGCCGCGTTTTATGATTATGAAATTTGCAAATGGATGTCAAAACTGCATTCCTTAATGGATATCTTAAAGAAGAGTTGTATATGATGCAACCAGAAGGTTTTGTCGATCCAAAAGGTACTAACAAAGTGTGTAATCTCCAGCGATCCATTTATGGACTAGTGCAAGCATCTCAGAGTTGGAATATACGCTTTGATAGTGTGATCAAAGCATATGGTTTTATACAGACTTTTGGAGAAGCATGTATTTACAAGAAAGTGAGTGGGAGCTCTGTAGCATTTCTGATATTATATGTGGATGACATATTGTTGATCGGAAATGATACTGAATTTCTGAATAGCATAAAAGGATACTTGAATAAGAATTTTTTCAATGAAAGACCTCGGTGAAGCTGCTTATATATTAGGCATCAAGATCTATAGAGATAGATCAAGACGCTTAATTGGACTTTCACAAAGCACATACCTTGATAAAGTTTTGAAGAAGTTCAAAATGGATCAAGCGAAGAAAGAGTTCTTGCCTGTGTTACAAGGTGTGAAGTTGAGTCAGACTCAGTGCCCGACCACTGCAGAAGATAGAGAGAAAATGAAAGTCATTCCCTATGCTTCAGCCATGGGTTCTATCATGTATGCAATGATGTGTACCAGACCTGATGTGTGCCTTGCTATTACTTTATCAGGGAGGTACCAAAGTAATCTAGGAGTGGATCACTGGACAGCGGTCAAGAACATCCTAAAATACCTGAAAAGGACTAAGGATATGTTTCTCATTTGTGGAGGTGACAAAGAGCTCGTCGTAAATGGTTATGTCGATGCAAGCTTTTACACTGATCCGGATGACTCTAAGTCACAAACCGGATACATATTTTTATTGAATGGTGGAGCTGTCAGTTGGTGCAGTTCCAAGCAGAGCGTCGTGGCGGGATCTACGTGTGAAGTGGAATACATAGCTACTTCAGAAGCAGGAAATGAAGGAGTCTCGATGAAGGAGTTCATATTTGATCTAGGTGTCATACCTAATGCATTGGGTCCAATGAAAATCTTTTGTGACAATACTAGTGCAATTGCCTTGGCAACGGAATCCAGATTTCACAAGAGAACCAAGCACATCAAGAGACGCTTCAATTCCATCCGCGATCAAGTCAAGGAGGGAGACATAGAGATTTGCAAGATACGTACGGATCTGAATGTTGCAGACGCGTTGGCTAAGCCTCTCTCACGAGCAAAACATGATCAACACCAAGACTCCATGGGTGTTAGAATCATTACTATGTAATCTAGATTATTGACTCTAGTGCAAGTGGGAGACTGAAGGAAATATGCACTAGAGGCAATAATAAAGTTGTTATTTATATTTCCTTGTATCATGATAAATATTTATTATTCATGCTAGAATTGTATTAACCGGAAACTTAGTACATCTGTGAATACATAGACAAACAAAGTGTCACTAGTATGCCTCTACTTGACTAGCTCGTTGATCAAAGATGGTTAAGTTTCCTAGCCATGGACAAGAGTTGTCATTTGATGAACGGGATCATATCATTAGAGAATGATGTGATTGACTTGACCCATCCGTTAGCTTAGCACTATGATCGTTTAGTTTATTGCTATTGCTTTCTTCATAACTTATACATGTTCCTATGACTATGAGATTATGCAACTCGCGAATACCGGAGGAACACTTAGTGTGCTATTAAACATCACAACGTAACTGGGTGGTTAGAAAGATACTCTACAGGTGTCTCCGATGGTGTTTGTTGAGTTGGCATAGATCGAGATTAGGATTTGTCACTCCGATTGTCGGAGAGGTATCTCTGGGCCCTCTCGGTAATGCACATCACTATAAGCCTTGCAAGCAATGTGACTAATGAGTTAGTTACGGGATGATGCATTACGGAACGAGTAAAGAGACTTGCCGGTAACGAGATTGAACTAGGTATTGAGATACCGACGATCGAATCCCGGGCAAGTAACATACCGATGACAAAGGGAACAACGTATGTTGTTATGCGGTTTGACCGATAAAGATCTTCGTAGAATATGTAGGAACCAATATGAGCATCTAGGTTCCGCTATTGGTTATTGACCGAAGATGAGTCTCGGTCATGTCTACATAGTTCTCGAACCTGTAGGGTCCGCACACTTAACGTTCGATGATGATCGGTATTATGAGTTTATGTGTTTTGATGTACGGAAGGTTGTTCGGAGTCCCAGATGTGATCACGGACATGACGAGGAGTCTCAAAATGGTCGATACATAAAGATCGATATATTGGAAGGCTATGTTTAGACATCGGAATGGTTCCGGGTGAGTTCGGGCATTTACCGGAGTACCGGGGGTTACCAGAACCCCCCGGGGAGTCATTGGGCCTTAATGGGCCTTAGTGGGAGAGAGGAGGAGGCGGCCAATGTGGGGGCGCGCCCCCCAAGCCCAATCCGAATTGGAAGGGGGCCGACCCCCCTTTCCTTCTCTCCTTCTCCCTCTTCCTTCTTCTCCTACTACAACTAGGGAAGGGGGAAACCTACTCCTACTGGGAGTAGGACTCCCCCCCTTGGGCGCGCCATGAGAGGGCCGGCCCTCCCCTCCTCCACTCCTTTATATACGGGGGAGGGAGGCACCCCATAGACACACAAGTTGATTGTTTAGCCGTGTGCGGTGCCCCCCTCCACAGATTTCCACCTCGGTCATATCGTTGTAGTGCTTAGGCGAAGCCCTATGCCGGTAGCTTCATCATTATCGTCACCACGCCGTCGTGCTGACAAAACTCTCCCTCGACCTCAGCTGGATCTAGAGTTCGTGGGACGTCACCGAGCTGAACGTGTGCAGATCGCGGAGGTGCCGTACCTTCAGTGCTAGGATCGGTCGGATCGTGAAGACGTACGACTACATCAACCGCGTTGTCATAACGCTTCCGCTTTCGGTCTACGAGGGTACGTGGACAACACTCTCCCCTCTTCTTACTATGCATCACCTAGATGGATCTTGCGTGTGCGTAGGAATTTTTTTGAAATTACTGTGTTCCCCAACAGTGCCATGATTTCATATCTGAACCGTTTATGTTATCATCATTATAGCCATGTTCTAGATCCGATCTTGCAAGTTATAGTCACCTACTACGTGTTATGATCCGGCAACCCCGGAGTGACAATAGTCGGGACCACTCCTAGAGATGACCGTAGTTTGAGGAGTTCATGTATTCACCGTGTGTTAATGTTTTGTTTCAGTTCTCTATTAAAAGGAGGTCTTACTATCCCTTAGTTTCCAATTGGACCCCGCTGCCACGGGAGGGTACGACAAAAGATGTCATGCAAGTTCTTTCCATAAGCACATATGACTATTTACGAAATACATGCCTACATTATATTTATGAACTGGAGCTAGTGTCGTATCGCCCTAGGTTATGGCTGTCTCATGATGAATATCATCCAACAAATTACGGATCCAATGCCTAAGAATTTATCTTATATTTTTGTTGCTAAGTTACTACTGCTATCGTTAGTGTTGCACTTGTTATAAAACTACTGCTATCACTGTTACCGTTACTATTACTGCTGTCACTATTATCATAACTATCATACTACTTTGCTACTGATCACTTTGCTGCGGATAATTAATCTCCAGGTGTGGTTGAATTGACAACTCAGCTGCTAATACTTGCAAATATTCTTTGGCTCCCCTTGTGTCGAATCTATAAATTTGGGTTGAATACTCTACCCTTGAAAACTATTGCGATCCCCTATACTTGTGGGTTATCAAGACCTTTTTCTGGCGTCGTTGCCGGGGAGCATAGCTTTATTTGTTGAGTCACTTAGGATTATTATCAATTTATCACTATGAAGAATCTGAAGGATGCTAAGACTACTATTTTTCGCTCTAAGACGAGGGGAGGTAAGGAACTGCCATCCAGATCCGCTTTAGATTCACCTTCTCTTATATGTAAACTTGCAACACCACCACATGCTATTAATCCTGTTATGTCGTAAGTTATTGATGATGCTGCTTCTGCTATGAATGATGCTTATGATGATGCTAGTACCTTGCATGATAATGATGTGCCACTAGGTGACTTTCTTGATGAACAAATTGCTAGAGTAAGACAACATGATGTTGTTGAATCTGATGATGATCTTGAAACTGAAAATCTTAAAACACCTGCTAGAACTAGCCTTCCTAGATATGAATTGCCTAAGGTACCGGAATGTTATGTTATGAATGAGGAGACAACTAGAGATATTCTTGCTTGTAAGGATAGAGATGATCTAGAGAAATTATTATGCAAGTATAAAGAAAAATCTCTGGATGCTAGAATGCAATATGATCCTAAGTTTGCTACTTCACCTATCTTTATTGATGATAAGGATTATGATTCTCTGTCGACCTAGAGTTACTTACTTTGATTGAATCTGATCCTTTCCATGGTTATGAAATTGAAACTATTGTGGCACATCTTAGTAAGTTGAATGACATAGCCACCCTTTTCACTCATGATGAGAAAACTCGCTATTACTATATTCTCAAATTATTTTCGTTCTCATTAAAGGGTGATGCTAAAGCTTGGTACAATACTCTTGCTCCTGGTTGTGTGTGTAGTCCCCAGAATTGTTGGGGAACGTAGTAATTTCAAAAAAAATCCTATGCACACACAGGATCATGGTGATGCATAGCAACGAGAGGGGAGAGTGTGTCCACGTACCCTCGTAGACCAAAAGCGGAAGTGTCATGGTTTTGTCATGGCAGATGTCCTTAGTGTGAGTACTTAGTCGTGAGGCCAACGCATCTATGTGGTAGCTTGAGAGGGGTTGGGCGGAATCGAGAGACGCAACATAAGACAAGGATTTAGACAGTTTGGACCCCGGGAAACATCATCCGGTAATAACCCTACATGCTGTTTGTGGCTAGGTCTCATTATCATCACGAGAGAGTCGCCGGTAAACCGGCTCTTTGTGTATAGCCCTAGAGATTGTTTCTTCTTGCTTCCCCCCCTTTGGGGAGCCCTGCCCCTCCTTATATATGTTGAAGGGGTGGGTTACATGTGGAGCCCTATTAGGATTAGGACTAGTCTATCTCTAATACAAACCGGATACAAGTCCAGGTCTTAACTCCTTGTAAGACAAATATTCCTCACGCCTTTCCTCTTGAACCGGCCCACCATAACATGAGCCGGCCTTCTGGGCCTTGGGCCTTATCACTTTTCTGTCCCGCCCGCCGGGTTACCAGTGAATCATAATGTTCAGTCAGGTTGCTTGTAAACCGTCTGGTCTGTGCGGGTCCACGGTGAATCGCCAAGTGTCAGCGGGGTCTCAAATAAACCGCCAAGTCCGGCCGGGTTATACTTCCGGTCGGTTTACGCCGCAGGGTATATCCCCGACATCAGCCCCCAGTTTAATTTGGATTTATCCATGTTAAACTGATCCTGTAAAATAAACACAAGAACAAACTTGACAGGTTGTGCTCCGGGTTTAAGAATTCTTGTAAACCGGCACCTGATCATCCTTAAGTCCTTGTCATTTCCTCCTTCTAGAAAATCCAGGTCAATAAGCCAGCTTCATACTCAATTTGCTGACATTGGTTTCTCGCTGAGAAATATTGTGAATAATAATCCACTTGAGTCGACTTCCAAAGCGCGGGCTTAAGAAATGTTGGTCTCGAAATACTCATCTGATATTCAGCCGGTTTGAAGATGTAAAACTTGCCGGTTTAATATTACCAAAATTGACGGTTTGTAAATATGGATGGCACCGAGTCATAATTGTTACCGACGCCAGGTCATAATTGTTGCAGACACTGGGTCAATCTGGTTTGCTCAGAATTGAGAATTTGAAGATTTTTCTCCCTTATATCCATATTACCTGTAGCCCCCAAGCCTTGAGCAGAACAAAGTGATGGCTTAAGACTTGTTTCCATATAATTACTGCCACTTTGAAGAAATCCATGTTGTTCATCTCAGTCACTAGTAAAAACTGAATACTCCATATATGTAGCCCCCAAGTGCCGAGTCATTATGCAATAATAAGCAGGGTCTTTATAAATATGATCATGTAAATTTGAACAATAACGTGTAGCCCCCAAGGGCCGGCTCAGTAAGATAATATTGAGCTAGTACTTTATATATACTTCTTTGAAAAGAACATCATATCATGTAACCCCCATCATGGGCTTGAACCCACGTCCACAAGGTTAAGAGCTTTTTGCTTTACCAACTGAGCAATGGACCTTTCAATATAATGGCTTTAAGACTTGTGTACCTTGAATTGTTGACAGGAGCAATTGGTAGCCCCCAAGAGCCGGCTCATTATGATGTGATGAGTCGGGTCTTTAATAAGGCCAATAAAAATGACTTTGCATTAGCCCCCAAGTGTCATGATGCACTCTTGCAGCGACATGAGACTTGCATATTTGATATAATCTCAATTTGAATAATGTAGCCCCCAAGTGCCGGGTCGTAAGCCTGCAGCGACTCGGGACTATTCCTTCCATTGTGGAATAAATCATATCGATCGATAAAATAATATCCATTGCGCTAAAACGACTTTGAAAACCTCAATCATAATATTGGTTATTGATAAAAATCCAGCCATGTTGGCTATTTGAATAATATAACCCAATGATTTATAAGCGCATGATTCCAATGGCGCAATCCAAATATATACTGGCGACTTATAGTCCAAAGCCAGGCCGGGTTAACAAACACCGGATAATTTCTCATCATATACTGGTGACTTATCGTCTTAAAGCCAGGCCGGTTTAATAAACACCAGATAATTTATCATCATACTGGCGACTTATAGTCGAAAGCCAAGCCGGGTTAATAAACGCCGGTGATTTATAATCATGCTTTATTCAACCTGTTTCTGCATGCAACAAGTTTAAAGTGTCCTGGCGGTTTACCGCCGGACGGGTCATAATGCCCAACATAAAACCCGGGTTTATAACCAAGGCTGCACTTAAGAATAATCAAATATGAAATATATCATACCTGTGACATTGAATCACATCGTTGGTTTACCAACTTTTTGTAGTAAGGCTGATAACCCAAATTTTGAGTACAGATAATTCCTCCCATATTGTGCCGATTTATGATAAAACAGTTCCGGGTTGTGATAAACACCGGTTTATCCATATTCAATTCTGGCGACTTATAGTTGAAACTAGACCGGGTTAATAATCTCCGGATTATAACTGATCATGTACTGACAATTTGTAATTGAAAGTCAAACCGGGTGAACGAATGCCAGTTTATCAAAACAGTAGAAATCTCATCCAAGGAGAAAAACTTAGCAAATAAAAGCGGAAACCCTTGTAGTCGAGGCTTTTCACGGGCTGCTAGGCCCCAAATTCGAGGCTTTTCATGGGCTGCCAGGCCACTGAGTTAAACCATTTTACAAAGCCTTTTAAGATGGTCCTCAATCCTTAACCAATCATCATTTTAACTTGACAAGTTCAGGGTCTTATTAGAGTAACTTGTCAAAGTTCGATGGGTCATACCAGGTTTACCTGGGCGGAGTAACTTACTTAAAAAGGCAGGCTAACCCGGGGTTTTAGGTGTATACACCAGGCTTCCAAGCCATGGCTTGATAGCCTATTACAAGTGTAGATTCATTGTTCATTTCGACAGCAAAGAATCCCCAAGTAACATTTTGAGCTGTGCTCAGTGGGTGCCTATGTTTGAGTTGTTGTTTTACAACACTCTCTTTGGCCCCGGAGTAATTTGGCTTTGAGCCGATCAAGAGGTGTGACTGTGGTTCGGATACGACCAAGCCCCCAAGTGATGTTGTGGCATTGCGCCGATCAAGAGGTGTAGCTATGGTTCGGATACGACCAAGCCCCCAAGTGATATTTTATAAAGCCATGTTTGAACCGCGCATCATGGCATCAGGTCCTCTTAGGCAACCTTTAACTTTTTGCAAGAGATAAATTCTTCTTGAACCGGGATTTTGAACCGGATATTGAGAGCTTCAAAGCTTTGTGGGAGACATCTTTCCCTTGAACCGGATTTTAAACCGGAATCTTCATTTTCAGCCGGAAATTTTCTGACGGCCTTTAAACTCGAACTTGTGAGAAGTTAATTCCTTTTTGAACCGGACATTTTCAAACCGGATTTGAGAGCTTCAGAGCTTTGTGGGAGAACAAATTTCCCTTGAACCGGATTGTAAACCGGATATTTGAGAGCTTCAGTGAGACTGACTTCCCTTGAGCCGGATTTTAAACCGGAATCCTGTCTGATGACCCGGAACTTCTTCATTGAGCCGGGATTTTGTAACTGTCATATACTTTCTAAACCGGAAATTTTCTGACGGCCTTTAAATTTTCATCAATATAACAGTAGCCTCCGGGACCGGGTTATCTTTCCCTCCATCGTCCTGGGGTTCTTAAATTTGCTGAAACTGGCAAGATTTGCTGAGTCATGTCATCGTAGCCCCCGAGTCTCAGAGGTGACTCGAGGAGTTGGCTTGAGACTCTCCATATTTGACCATGATATAAACCGGCATAACTTGTACATCATTGATGTTGATAGCACGATGTGAATCCACAGAAGGTTGAGGTGACTGCGGTGGGTTATAAATGATCCCGTATGAGCCATGTCAGCAACTCGGCCAATGGTTCCTCCCAACTGGCGATTTGAAGTTAACCAAACTGTAGTGGCGGTGACTTGTGCGCCTGCACATTGAGCCATCCAGTGCAGACGGTGGCTGATAGTATATGATAATTTGCCTCCATTTTGTTGAAAGAAAACCGAGCTACCCAAGCTGCGACTTGTTCATAATCAATAAACAGCTCATGCAGACAGGTGCGGCCCGGTATGTTGATGTAGACCGGGCCGCGAGAGACGGACGACAAGGACGACCGCAACATCAGAGGCAGCTCGGACAGATGAGTCGGCCGCGGCATTGTAAACCGGTGCGGACGGGGAAAATCGGCACCGGTGTCGTAAACCGGCACGGACGGGCGAGTTAATCGCGGGTATAGTCCTGACAAGCTGATGTAAACCGGGCCACAGAGACGGCGACTTGCTCACGTTCATTCACCGGGTGGTATGACACGGACGAAACACCAGTGCAGAACGTTGCTAGCGCGTGCTCCGTGCCCGTAATATAACGCCTCATTTGTAATGAACAATTGTCCTGCGTCAAAAAATATCACATGCCAAAGTAATTATTCACACAAAAATTAATATGTGCTATGAAAACAAACCGGACGGATATCACCTGATGTTTTTTTGTTCGGACAATGGATGATCCGTTCATCGGGACAGAGGCGGTTTAGGCTGGTCGGCGACTCAATATGGTCCCGGCGGTTCAGGCAGATGAATCGGCCGTGCACCTGATTCACCCGGACAACAAATGAATCGGCCGTGGCATTGTAAACCGGCGTGGACGGGAGAGTCGGCCAAGGGGTCGGACGGGTAAATCGCCCATAGTGTTGTAGACCGTCGCGGACGAGCGAGTTGTCTTCCACGTTGTAAGCTGGCGTGGATACGTGAACCGGCCGCGAGGGCGGACGGGCGAGTCGTCCGTGGCGTTGTAAGGTGGTGCGGACGGGCGAGTCAGCTGGCGCGTTTGATGTAAACTGGATCGCGACACGCGTGCCCGTGGAGTCACGCGGCACAGCCGAACGTGCATCCGCGGTATAACACCACTTTTGTAATGAATAATTTACCTGTATATAACAACACTACAGGGCAAAGTGGTTGTTTTCACAAAAATTAACAAGTATTTACTGATAAAAAGTAAACTGGATGGATATCACCTGGTGCATTGGTACGACAGATGATCCGTACGCAATGTCCGTAGGTAACCTCTGTTCTTCTTAACAGCGCAGGATTAATCCGCTTGTCCTCCCACCAAGCAGGTACCCCAAGGCGGAGGTGGCAGGCCGACAAGTTGTTGTGGGGTCGTCCGGATTTTTCTCCAGCCCGTAGTGACTCGGCAGAGGCTGCGGCCACACGACCGTAGTAGCAAGACTGCCAGCAGAGACAGAGGCCCCGATGCAGTGCAGGATGGAGGCGGTTTGACGGCAGCAACTTAGCAGCAGATTCACATGGGATGGCTCAAGGTGGAGATCAGCATAAATGTCAGTTTGAAACCCAGGCGGCTCTGAACGGGGGTGAACGGCGATTTGCACGCCGCGAGCGACTCGGCAATGGAGCAGAATCCGGGTCGTGGTCTTCTTCCCTTTGAAAAACTGAACAAATACTACTAGTAGACTCACGTACTAGCACTCGTGGCTGGCCTGATAAAAAAGAATGATTAAAAAATGAATCTGGACCTTGCTGTACAGATTACTTCTTCCAAAAATCTGAGTTTTCACATGGACTGATCTGACACGACGTCCGGCGGTTTGCAGCACAATTCCTGTCGATCTCGGGAACACGCAATTGTGGCAGCAAAAAATTGATCTTTCATCTGGATTCAACGGAACGCCCAGACGCGTGCTCTCTGTAACTTGACGTGTTGTTCGGAACCAAAAAAACTGTAGCTTGACGTGACAAGCACTAGTAGCCGGCTGATCGAAGTACTAGTTCTTGATCGGTAATGAAAGCACAAAACAATTCTGCTTAGCTTCACGTGAAGGCCCTTGGGACTCAAAACAGCAGCAACGGTTGATTCTCTCAAAACAGCAAACGGGACACTGCATACTCGGGGCTTCAAGCGTATATACGCAGCAGCGGCAACTTACGGATCGATATGACGCGGCGTACGGCGGCTCAGCGGAAATCCTATCGGCTTCCTTCATCGATCTGGCTTCGGTTCCTCAGGCCGCGTCGGCGGCGACGCACAGGATGTCGAACCCTAGCTTTTCTCGTCTCAAACTTGTATATGCCGCCGCTGAAAAACTTTTTCAATCTTTGACTAATGAACTTCATAGTTGACGTGAATTCTTCCACGCCGGCTCTTGCTGATCCGGCAGGTCGTAGCTTCTCGAACCCTAAAGAGATCCCTTCAAGAACTCAACACCATCGTGCGCAGGCCCCACGGTGGGCGCCAACTGTCGTGGTTTTGTCACGGCAGATGTCCTTAGTGTGAGGACTTAGTCGTGAGGCCAACGCATCTATGTCGTAGCTTGAGAGGGGTTGGGCGGAATCGAGAGACGCAACATAAGACAAGGATTTAGACAGCTTCGGATCCCGGGAAATATCATCTGGTAATAACCCTACATGCTATTTGTGGCTAGGTCTCATTATCATCACGAGAGAGTCGCCGGTAAACCGGCTCTTTGTGTCTAGCCCTAGAGATTGTTTCTTCTTGCTCCCCCCTTTGGGGAGCCCCGCCCCTCCTTATATATGTTGAAGGGGCGGGTAACATGTGGAGCCCTATTACGATTAGGACTAGTCTATCTCTAATACAAACCGGATACAAGTCCAGGTCTTAACTCCTTGTAAGACAAATATTCCCCACGCCTTTCCTCTTGAACCGGCCCACCATAACATGAGCCGGCCTTCTGGGCCTTGGGCCTTGTCACCGTCTGTCCCGCCCGCCGAGTTACCAGTGAATCATAATGTTCAGTCAGGTTGCTTGTAAACCGTCTGGTCTATGCGGGTCCACGGTGAATCCCAAGTGTCAGCGGGGTCTCAAATAAACCACCAAGTCCGGCCGGGTTATACTTCCGGCCGCTTTACGCCACGGTGAATCGCGATTGATGTAGTCGTACGTCTTCACGATCCGACCGATCCGAGTACCGAATGTACGTCACCTCCGAGTTCAGCACACGTTCATCTCGATGACGTCCCTTGAACTCCTATCCAGCCGAGCTTTGTGGGAGAGTTCCGTCAGCACGACGGCGTGGTGACGGTGATGATGATGCTACCGACGCAGGGCTTCACCTAAGCACCGCTACGATATTATCGAGCTGGAATATGGTGGAGGGGGGCACCGCACACGGCTAAGAGATCAAGAGATCAATTGTTGTGTCTAGAGGTGCCCCCTGCCCCCGTATATAAAGGACCAGGGGAAGGGTGCGGCCGGCCAGGAGGAGGGCGTCCCAGGGAGCAGTCCTACTCCCACAGGGAGTAGGACTCCCTCTTTTCCTAGTTGGAGTAGGAGGGGAGAGGGAAGGAGAGAGAGGGGGAAAGGAAAGGGGGGCGCCGCCCCCCCTCCTTGTCCAATTCGGACTAGGGGGGAAGGGGGCACGCGGCCAGCCCTAGCCGCCCCGCCCCTCCTCTTCTCCACTAAGGCCCATCTTGGCCCATTAAACTCCCCGGGGGGTTCCGGTAACCCCCCCGGTACTCCGGTATGTGTCCGAAACTCCCCGAAACCATTCCGGTGTCCGAACATAGTCGTCCAATATATCGATCTTTATGTCTCAAACATTTCAAGAATTCTCGTCATGTCCGTGATCATATCCGGGACTCCGAACTACCTTCGGTACATCAAAACACAAAACTCATAATACCAATCGTCATCTAACTTTAAGCGTGCGGACCCTACGGGTTCGAGAACTATGTAGACATGACCGAGACACGTTTCCGGTCAATAACCAATAGCGGAATCTGGATGCTCATATTGGCTCCTACATATTCTACGAAGATCTTTATCGGTGAAACCGCATAACAACATACGTTGTTCCCTTTGTCATCGGTATGTTACTTGCCCGAGATTCGATCGTTGGTATCTCAATACCTAGTTCAATCTTGTTACCGGCAAGTCTCTTTACTCGTTCCGTAATACATCATCTCGCAACTAACTCATTAGTCACAATGCTTGCAAGGCTTATAGTGATGTGCATTACCGAGAGGGCCCAGAGATACCTCTCCGACAATCGGAGTGACAAATCCTAATCTCGAAATACGCCAACCCAACAAGTACCTTCGGAGACACCTGTAGAGCACCTTTATAATCACCCAGTTACGTTGTGACGTTTGGTAGCACACAAAGTGTTCCTCCGGTAAACGCGAGTTGCATAATCTCATAGTCATAGGAACATGTATAAGTCATGAAGAAAGCAATAGCAACATACTAAACGATCAAGTGCTAAGCTAACGGAATGGGTCAAGTCAATCACATCATTCTCCTAATGATGTGATCCCGTTAATCAAATGACAACTCATGTCCATGGCTAGGAAACTTAACCATCTTTGATTAACGAGCTAGTCAAGTAGAGCCATACTAGTGACACTATATTTGTCTATGTATTCACACATGTATTATGTTTCCGGTTAATACAATTCTAGCATGAATAATAAACATTTATCATGATATGAGGAAATAAATAATAACTTTATTATTGCCTCTAGGGCATATTTCCTTCAAGAATATGATTTACTGCTTCTCTGGAAAATATTTTCTTCCTCATAAGAAACAAGCTGCCTTACAGGAAATATTTAACTTTCTGCAAATTAAAGAAGAGAGTCTCCCACAAGCTTGGGGGAGGATTTGCCAATTACTTAATGCTTTGCCTGGTCATCCTCTTAAGAAAAATAAAATACTTGATATCTTCTATAATGGACTAACCGATACTTCTAGGGATTTCCTAGATAGTTGTGTTGGTTGTGTTTTCAGGGAACGAACTATTGGACAAGCTGGAGAATTATTTGAATAACATATTGAAAAATTATGATGATTGGACTCTTCTTGAACCACCGCCTAAGCCCACTCCGAAGAAGAGGGGTATATTATATCTTAGTCCTGAAGATATGCAAGAGGCAAAGAAATCCATGAAGGAAAAAGGTATTAAAGCTGAGGATGTCAAAATTTTACTTCCTATTGAAGAAATACATGGGCTTGATACACCACCACCACCCAAGGTGGTAGAGGTAAATTCTTTAATGAAATTCAATGACAATGATAATCCTCACAATATGCACCCTAGCCAATGCCTTTATGAGTTTGAGAATTACATTAGAAAACAAGATCACTTCAATGCAAATGTTATGAAACAATTGAAATATAATTCCGATATGATTGCTCGCTTGAGTGACTTGTTATTTAGAATCTCAAATGATGTTAGAGGTGTGGGAAAGCATGCTTCTATGGTTCAAACCCAGTTAGAACAAGTTGCTAAATCTCAAAGAGAATTGCTTGATGAAATGAATAATAATATCAATGATCATGTTGTTAGAGTAATGAATAGAGGAGGTAGAATGACTCAAGAACGACTTTATCCTGAGGGACACCCAAAAAGAATTGAACAAGATTCACAAAGAGCCAACACTGATACACGTAGTCCTTCTAAAAAGAAAAATAAAATAAAAATGATAGGACTTTGCATGCTTCTAGTGAACCTGAAGTAGAAAAACCTCCTGATAATGATAATGATGTTTCTATTTCTGATGCTGAAACTCAATCTGGGAATGAACATTCACCTAGTGATAATGAAAAAGATAATGCTGATGTTCATGAAGATACTCAACCAAACAATGAAAAAGAACTAGATAATGATGTTGAAATAGAACCAGCTATTGATATTGATAACCCACAACCCAAGAATACAAGATATGATAAAAGAGACATTGTTGCTAGAAAACACGGTAAAGAAAGAGAACCGTGGGTTAAAAAGCCTATGCCTTTTCCACCAAAGTCAACTAAAAATAAAGATGACGAAGAATTTAAACGCTTTGCTAAAATGTTGAGGCCAGTCTTTTTGCGTACTTGCTTGACTGATATCCTTAAAATGCCTTCTTATGCAAAGTACATGAAAGACATCATCACCAATAAGATAAAAATACCGGAAGCTGAAATCTTCACTATGCTTGCTAATTATACTTTTAAAGATGGAGTACCTAAAAAACTTCAAGATCCGGGAATACCAACTATACCTTGCTCCATCAAAAGAAATTATGTGAAAACTGCTTTATGTGATTTAGGAGCTGGTGTTAGTGTTATGCTTTTCTCTTTATATAAAAGACTTGATTTGAATAAACTCACACCTACTGAAATATCTTTGCAAATGGCTAACAAGTCAACTGCCATACCTATCGGTATCTGTGAGGATGTGCCCGTTGTTGTTGCTAATGTTACTATTTTGACTAACTTTGTTATACTTGAGATGCCCGAGGACGACAACATGTCGATTATCCTTGGTAGACCCTTCTTCAATACTGCAGGGGCTGTTATTGATTGCAATAAAAGCAAGGTCACTTTTCATATCAATGGTAATGAGCATACGGTGCACTTTCCGAAGAAACAATTTCAAGTGAATGGTATTAATGTTCTTGAAAAAATCTCCTACAATCACTATTGGAAGTTTTCAACTACCTCTACCTACTGTTAAAAAGATATGAAATGCTTATTGTTGGGGACATTCATATCCCCGTTGAGGTAACTTAGTGATTTAGGAAAGTTCTTCGGTTTCATGCTAATCGAAAGTGGTTGTTAATAAGACTTGATCAACCTTATTAATGGATCATTTTTTAGAGGTATGAAGTTGATGAATTTAGTGAGCACTACCTTCTGTCCCTACCTTTTGTTTTTTGTTTTTATTAGTTAAATAAAATAAAATGCCATGTTCTGTTTGTTTTCTGAATTTTCCATGGAATAAAAAATGACACAAAAGTAAAAGTTCTCAGAATGCTCTGAAAATTTAATACGATTTTTTGAATATTTAAGAATTTCTGGTGCAAATAATATCATAGGGAGGTGCACCAGGTGGGCACAACCCACCTGGGCACGCCAGGACCCCCAGGCGCGCCCTGGTGGGTTGTGGTCCCCACTTGGGACCCCTCACTTATCTCTTCACACCACATCATCACCTACCTCCAGAAAAAATTCACCATTGCTCTCTCTCTCTCTCTCTCTCTCGTGTTCTTGCTCTCAAACCCGCGGATTTTGATCTCTTTGCTCGAAGCTCTATTTTTGAAACTGTTTTGGGGGATTGTTGCTTGGTATGTGACTCCACCGTTTGTCCAATTAGTTTTTGTTTTAGTGGTTTATATTTTGAATAATTAGCTACTCTAGGTGCTGTTGTAGATGAGCTTGCATGTTGAATTCTTAGAGTTCTAAGTAGTTTAAATGCTTGCTATGGCCTCTATGTATCCCTATGAGTAGTTGCTATCAATCTTGTAGGGTTTATTGAGAAAATTTGGTGGACTAAAAATTTCAGAATTTTTGTTCATAGGAAAACCATGAATATCTTTAGGAAGTTTGCTTCCAAGAAGAACTCCAAGGGAGTTATTAGGGAGTCATCTGACAATGATCTCTATACCCGGAGGTTGCCGGAAGTACGGCCGTGCGAATGGCCGCACACCCCGTTCATGGAAGAGGCCGGAATCCTTCAAGAGTTTGCACACTATGCTGCTAATGCCGGTCTCACAGACTTCATCACAGCTGATTGCGAACAGTATCATCTCCTCACAAATACCTTTGTGCAAAGTTTTAATTTTCTTCCTAGGCATAATCCCCCTGAGGTGCAGTTTAATTTATATGTCGAATTCCATCAGATACCGCTTACTGAATTTTGTGAAATATGCTTGCTTCCTTCTAATGGTAGTTTGGCAGAGCCTAGGCCCGCTGAGTTTTAAAGGTTTTATCATACTCTGGCAGTGGGTGATGAGATAGGGGTGTCGAGTACCACTGTCGCTAGCTTGCATTTTCTTGCTGTTCACTACTTTACTCTTTTCATTGCAAAGTGCTTGCTTACTAGAGAGAAGGTGGGTGCACTCAGTTCACCAGACCTTGCTGGTTTACGTCGTGCACTATAGGGCGACAACACTTATAGCTTGGGAGCTATTGTGGCACATCGCCTCCACATTAATAAGTCCAAGGGTAAAATACATGGAGGTATCTACGCTACTCGTTTGGCGGCTCGCTTCAACGTTGAGATACGCCTGCATGATCCTGTTTTGCCTAAGGTTTACCTAGACCGCTGCCATGGATTTCCACCACTTTACCGCTATCGATTATCCTGACATTCCTATTCCATATAACCTGGTTTTTAGTGTAAGAACTCGTGATATTATTCCATTGCCTGCACCTGCTTTGTTTGATCATGTTGCCAGGGGCTGATACAGGATTATGCCTGCAGATATCATCGCCTACCGGAACAACCAGGCTGCAGCAGAGGAGAAGCCTCAGCTGTGGGATCCGTGGATGCCTGCTCCTCAGCACCCCAACTATTATCCAGGCTACTGATTGATTACCAAGTTAGGCCAAAAGCCTAAGCTTGGGGGAGTACGTATTCCCATCGACATTACATTCATGTTCACACATCTCATTCCACTTGTCGGTGTCCATACTTTTTCATTGTATTATCCATGCTTAATTTATTTTCTCGCTTTCTTCTTGTGTGTTTGAAAAACTTTGAGAAAATACAAAAATATGTCCTGCTTCTTTTTGTTTTTCTTTCTAGAGTAATCAGTTGTACCACTAAACAGAAAACCCAAAAAGATTTCCTTGTTCTTCTTTTGCTTGTTGGTAGCTTTCCCATGTAAATAGTTTTTCTCGTTTTGCTTTTCCCTTTTATTTGCTTGTTCAAGAAAACCAAAAACTCCCAAAGATATTTTCAGTGTGTTTCTCCGAAATTTTTTTCTTTTTATTCGAGTCATACCAAGGAGAAGACCATGATGATAATGCTGAGTGGCTCTCACATGCATAATTGTTGATCTAACAAAGAGCACATTTTACATTGTCTCCCCCTGTTGAATAAAATGTTTGCAGATTCCAGCTTAGTCCACGGCACTCTTGCATTATTATTATTTTCAAATCGTTCGGTCGTGCAAGTGAAAGGCAATAATGACGATGTTCGATGAACTGGCTGTGGCAGAGAGAAACGGGTATGAACTCGACTTGTTCTGTTTTTGTAAATATGTTTAACCTAGTATCCATGATTCAGTCCATTATGATTAAACATGTTTGCAATGACAATTAGAGATTATAGTTTCTCATGCCAAGCATAAGTAGTTAGGAGTGGATAATGATTTATCTTGGATGTCCACATTGCATTAAAATGATTGTGATGTAGTATGATGATATGGTATCCTCCTCTGAATGTTCGAATGGCTTGACTTGGCACATGTTCATGCATGTAGTTCAATCAAAACCAACATAGCCTCTATGATATTTATGTTCATGGTGTTCATATCCTACTCATGCTAGTGTCCAATGTTACTTATGCATAATGCATGTTCATAACCATTGTTGCTCTCTAGCTGGCTGCTTCTCAACCTATTGGCTAGCCTTCACCTGTACTAAGTGGAAATTCTGCTTGTACATCAAAAACCGTGAACCCAAGTTATTCTAGATGAGTCCACCATACCTACCTATATGCAACATTACCCTGCCGTCCTAAATAAATTTGCATGTGCCATCTCTAAAAACTTCAAATAAATATCCCTTTTGTGTGCCTGGATCGTTCATGGAATGACAGGAGGTAGTCGGTATCTTCCATGCTAAGTGGGTTATTCTCAGGCTGAGTGTTTATTCACTCGCCATCACACGAGAAAAGGGCGGTAATAGGGATGCCCAGTCCCAAACTGCAAAAAGAATTGATCTCTCAAATAATCAAACAAAACCTCCCAATGGAGTCATAACCTTTACTTTATCGCTTGGGAACCGTCACTAGCGTGCTTAGCATGGAAGATATTGATAACTGATATTCGTGAAGTAAATGAGAAGGGTGCATGTTTCAAAATATCATTTACCTCTGCTTTAAAAACTTGAGCTCTGGCACCTCTGCAAATCACTGCTTCCCTCTGCGAAGGGACCTTCTATTTATTTTTATGTTGTGTCATCACCTTCTAAAACAAACGCCAGAACCCGGGAGCACTGCTGTCATGCTGATGCATTGTGTGTAGCTAATGTTGGGTGCATCATGACTGGATCTTTTCTACCATGAAATACAATGTTTAGTCGCTGCTTGAACTTTGAAGGTGCTCTGCATTTATGTTTTGCGGTCTCAGAAAGGGCTAACGAGATACCACTATTGTCATATTATATCATAGTTGTTTTGATAACGTGTTGTCGTTTGAGATATCTTGTTATTGCTTGCTAGCTGATTATGTCTTTGATATGAGTTATTATAATTTTTAAGAGTTATTGTCGGCATGGTTAGTTATAATGTTGGCTAAAAACCTAGGTGATGTTTAAGCTTATTTATGCAAACAAGAGCAAAAGAGTTCGCAAAAGTTTTTTTTCACTTTCAGTTTATCAACTGAATTGCTTGAGGACAAGCAAAGGTTTAAGCTTTGGGGAGTTGATACGTCTCCAACGTATCTACTTTTCATAACGCTTTTCCTCTTGTTTTGGACTCTAATTTACATGATTTGAATGAAACTAACCCCAGACTGACACTGTTTTCAGAACTACCAAGGTGTTGTTTTTGTGCAGAAATAAAAGTTCTCGGAATGGAACAAAACTTTGCGAGGAATTTTTACACAATAAAAGAGAATTTCTGGAGCCAAGAGACACCTAAGGGGGGCACCTGGGTGGGCACAACCCACCAGGGCACGCCTGCCCCCCCAGGCGCGCCCAGGTGGGTTGTCCCCACCTAGTGGCCCCGCAGACCCTGAAACCGACGCTATAAAATCCTATTTTTTCCATAAAAAAACCAGGGAGAAAGAATTATCGCGATCCACGAGACGGAGCCGCCGTCACCTCCTGTTCTTCATCGGGAGGCCAGATCTGGAGTTCGTTTGGGGCTCCGGAGAGGGGGGCATCTTCGTTCTTGTCATCACCAACCCTTCTCCATCGCCAATTCCATGATGCTCCCCACCGGGAGTGAGTAATTCCTTCGTAGGCTCGTTGGTTGGTTAGGAGTTGGATGAGATTCATCATGTAATCGAGTTAGTTTTGTTAGGGCCTGATCCCTAGTATCCACTATGTTCTGAGATTGATGTTGCTATGACTTTGCCATGCTTAATGCTTGTCACTTTGGACCCGGGTGCCATGATTTCAGATCTGAATCATTTATGTTATCATCATTATATCCATGTTCTAGATCCGATCTTGCAAGTTATAGTGACCTACTACGTGTTATGATCCGGCAACCCCGGAGTGACAATAGTCGGGACCACTCCCGATGATGACCGTAGTTTGAGGAGTTCATGTATTCACTGTGTGTTAATGCTTTGTTCCGGTTCTCTATTAAAAGAAGGCCTTAATATCCCTTAGTTTCCAATTGGACCCCGCTGCCACGGGAGGTTAGGACAAAAGATGTCATGCAAGTTCTTTTCCATAAGCACGTATGACTATTTACGGAATATATGCCTACATTATATTTATGAACTGGAGCTTGTGCCGTATTGCCCTAGGTTATGACTGTCTCATGATGAATATCATCCAACAAATTACCGATCCAATGCCTACGAGTTTATCTTATATTGTTCTTGCTAAGTTACTACTGCTATCGTTACTGTTGCAGTTGCTATAAAACTACAACTATCACTGTTACCGTTACTATTACTGTTGTCACTATTATCAAAACTATCATACTACTTTGCTACTGATCACTTTGCTACAGATAATTAATCTCCAGGTGTGGTTGAATTGACAACTCAGCTGCTAATACTTGCAAATATTCTTTGGCCCCCCTTGTGTCGAATCTATAAATTTGGGTTGAATACTCTACCCTAAAAAACTGTTGTGATCCCCTATACTTGTGGGTTATCACGGGCGTATAGGGGCTCACATTTACTACTTACGTTTGTATATGCTCTTAGGAATTATTTTTCAAATAACATGCATGGGCTCTGCCTTTTCATATGGGAGAATCTCTTAATAAACAAAACTGACAGAAAACCATGTATAAAATTATAGTACATGGTCTCTTAATACAATGTCTCGTTACACTTTTCGTTTTTGAAGGAAATTTAGAGCTCTTTATTTATTGGATAATAGGATTACAATCGGCATAATAAGATCTGCAAAACCTCATGGGCATCTTGCAAGCTGAGTTTCAATATGAGCTCGTTAATAGAATGAGGCTAACGAGGCGAGCTAACGAGTTACTTGTTTAACTTGTTAATTGGAAGGGACATGAGATTAATACTATATTATTGTTGATTGTTATGATTTGTGAAGTGCAACAAGTGTCTTTGTATTTTCGGTGAAGCTTTATAATGGATCTTATCCTTTTTGAAAGAAAGAAAAAACAAAGTGGTGCAAATTGTTGGTTGTTCCGATTTATGGAGAAAATACGTGTCTATATTTCCTTTTGAGATTATTGCATGCATAATAGGTATACAATGTTGTTCGTGTCTATAACGAGGATATCAAGTTTATCGAGCAAACTCATGAGTTCCACGAGGATATCCAAAGTTTACACAAAAGCTTGTTAAGTTAACGAGCCGAGCTAAACTAACTCGTTGTGTTAACAAAATAACAACCCCTATAAAACATCATCTTGGCAACCTCCGACCATCCAACGGGTCGAGCCAGGCCAAACTCGCCTTGGCCTAAATTCTAGCCCTACTTAATTTGATTTGACCAAAGGCCGAGGGGTATCCCTTCTTTTTGAAAAAAAAATGATTTGAAGAAGTATTTCGCCTCCCTTGAGACGGAACAAAACTCCGACTTGTTTTTCTTTTCTTCTCTTTTCACGAAACTTCATGACTTTTAAATGTGGGTTATCTTTTCACCAGGGAACGGCACCTGTCGACGATGAGAGGTCCGTAGTGATTCTATAGAAACTCTGCGCCTCTATTCACTGTTAAGCTTCATGTACTAGCCAACGCAATCAATAATCCAAACTACTCTCTCCGTTCCTAAATATAAGTCTTTGTAGAGATTTCACTATAAACCACATACAGATGTATTTAGAGTGTAGATTCACTCATTTTGCTTCGTATGTGGTTCATAGTGAAATCTCCCGAAAACTTATATTTAGGAACCGAGGGAGCATGAGATAGTGTTGGAGATTATACTCCAACACACATCGCCAAACTATGTGTGCGCGAATAACTCCAACAGACAAGAAAAAAAGAATACGCCCTTGGCCATTCCGCTGATACGGTTGTGTCCGGGAAAGAGAGAAAGAAAGAGGTTACCTTTCCGAAACTTCACCGTCACGTCCCCGGTCAGAGTGAGGTCCTTGGACCGGACCGAGAATAAAATAATCCAACGGCCAGTCCAGAGAGAGTGTGTGTGTGCTGGCTGGCGGTCGTGGAATGGAACGAGACCGTGTCAGTGAGGCAGGTGGAGGCGTGGCAGGCAGCTCGTGCGAGAGAGAGGGCCAGTGAACAGAACGGCATAGTCCCACAGGCCGGCCGGTGCCCATCTTTCTCCTTTTCCCGCTGCCGCCCTGCCTTTTTCTGCCCGGTCCAGCGGCGACTCACGTGAAGGGTGAATCAATGGCCAACCGGCCGTCCACGCCGCCCATCGACCACGCAGCAGTAGCACTAGCAACAGGAGTATAGTAGTCACCGTGCCGGGCAGACGCGGCTGAGCTCCGTAGCCAAGCCAAGCACTGTCTCGTGCTCGGCCCGGCCGGACCGGCCGTCTCCTCGTGCTCCTCGTTCGCCTCCCGATCTGCCATCCATCCCGATCCGTTGCATGTCGCATCCCGATCCATTGCAGATCGGGGTGGCAACAGCGCGCATCGTTCATCGAGGTCGAGGGCCTTCTCCCGTGGCGTGCTCGCTCGCACGTAGCGACCGATCCTTGGAGGAACACACAGCACTAGCCACCCGGCAGGACGGGAGCACGTACGTACGTGCGTGCATACGGTCGATCTGGACAGCTCGCACGATGGAAAGAAAAGACCAAACTTCGTGCCTACGATGGAGTACCGTGTAAGGCTCGTTTTTGGATGTACTGTCAAAATCGGTCTTTCCTGCTTCGCACACGACTGGAAATATCAAATATAAAGCTTGCCACAAGGGAAAAAACTAACAATTGTTATTTTTAATTCACATGCAATACAATTTCAAAATAAAATTAGTGTTCTCGTTGAGCTTATTCCTTCTCGTAAGGCCAACTCCAACGCACGGCCCTAAACAAATGTCCGTTTTATTCGGATTTCGTCCGTTCGGGGATAACAGTGAGGCGGCGTCCGCCCGTTTTCCTAGATGCCGCGGCCGTGCGCTCGACGTGCGGCCTAATCTTGGCCGCTTCTCGTTAGGTGGCTGGAGGCCCATATGCATTCTTTGAACTAAAATCAAACATAGCAAATAGTTCATAATCAAATAGTTCCACATTCAAAATGGTCTTACAACCCAATCCAAGTAAAAAACAATATCAACTAGTTTTACAACCCAATCGAAATTGTTTCGTAGAAAAGAAATTGAACCGATAGATCTACTGGTTGCCCATGTGAGTCCACATATGCTCAACCAAGTCATACTGGAGCTGCATTTGAGTGTGTCAATCACGCATTTCACGATGGAATTGGGTGAGTTGTTCAAACGTTGCCGGTTCTTGGTGCTCTGGCATAATATTTTCACCATGGAAATCAAACCCTTAGTCGTAGATGGTGTCAGCACGCTCATCCTCCATGATCATGTTATGCATGATCACACAAGCAGTCATCACCTGCCAAAACTTCTCTGTGCTCCATGTCAATGCGGGGTGTCAAACAATACTCCATCGAGATTGAAACACACCAAAAGCACGCTCCACATCCTTCCTAACACTCTCTTGCATTTGGGCAAATCTCTATCTCTTCTCTCCTTGTGGATTTGGTGTTGTCTTCACAAGAGTTGACCGCTAAGGATAGATACCATCAGCTAGGTAGTACCCCTTGTTGTAATGGTGGCCATTGATCTCAAAGTTGACCTCTGGGGAGTGGCCTTCTGCAAGCCTTGCAAACACCGGAGAGCGCTGAAGCACGTTGATATCATTGTGAGAACCAGACATGCCGAAGAAAGCATGCCATATCCAAAGATCTTATGAAGCCACCGCTTCTAGTATGACAGTGGCACCTTTCACATGACACTTGTACTGCCATTGCCAGGCAAATCGACAGTTTTTCCACTTCCGGTGCATACAATCTATACTACCAAGCATGCCTGAAAAGCCCCTTTCGGCATTGATCGTCAACAACCTCTCTGTATTAGTGGCAGTAGGCTCTCTCAGGTACTCAGGGCCAAACACTACTACCACGGCCTTGCAGAAACTGTACGTTGATAGCAGACATGTGGACTCACTCATACACACGTACTCATCCACAAGATCGCCCGGAATTCCATATGCAAGCATACGAATAGCCGCAGTGCATTTCTGGTAAGAGGAGAGGCCAAGCTTGCCAAGGGTATCCTCTTTGCACTCAAAGTACGGGTCATATGCTACCACACCCTCTCGAATACAATTGAACACATGCCTCCCCATCCAGAATTGGCCAAGGAATTGATGTGGTTTGAAGAGCGCGACATTCTCAAAGTAGTCGGAGTACAACATATCTTGGCCGCTCTCCCTATTGCGGTTCAAGGCTGGTGCATGGCCCGGGATTGACCCCTTGTATCGAGGCCGCTGCTTAGCAATGTGGTCATTCACGACAAATTAGCCACCACAAGGTCTTCATCATCCGAGGACGAATCGTCCGATGAACAGATGAAGTTGTGGAAAAAAACTCATCCTCACTGTCCATGGTACCTTTTGAGCAAAGTGTCGAACACCTTGCGGTCGTTGTGGAGACGCGGCCGGGAAGACCACCTATTACTGCCCAAGCAGGCAACAGGGAAGGGTGGCGTTGACGGCGGGCGCCCGACGGCCGTTGCAGCACCTGCCGGAAGGTGTTGGGGTCGACGGGCATGGATGGCGGTCGTAGCTCCCCTAGAACCGGATGCGGCGAGAACCCCTCCGAAAATGCCGGTAGGGACTCCTCCGAAAGCCGGGCGTGTGCCGGCTATGGCTAGCGGCGGTCGTGGTTTGGGCTGCCGGGCAAGGCAACGAGGAGGCGGTTTGAAAATGGGCGGCGATGACGGCTATGACGGGTGAGGGGAGGGCAGGCCTCGTAGGGGAGAGAAAATAAGTGTCTGTATCCCCGACGAGCGGGCCAGGGGAGGACAAGGGCATGTGTCCCGCCCATCCGCACGCCGTCCGCTTTGACGCAAACGCGGCCCAAATTTGGGTCGGGAATGGGTCGAAAGAGGACAGAAAACGGACATTTGTCTGTTTTCTCCCGCACATTGGGCCACGTTTTCTCTACGTTTACCCCAAAACGGACACAACCGGACTATTTGGGGTCGTGCGTTGGAGTTGGCCTAAGAGCATCTACAGCCGGGCACCCCAAACCCGACTCAAACGCCCGGACAGACGACCTGATCAGTGACCGGTCATAATAAAGCGACCTAGACAAGCGCCTCAAACGTCCGGGCTGACCGTCACCCCTCATATCCAGCCCAAACGTAGGGTGAATATCGGGGCGCCCGGGCGCGTCCGCCACGCCGGACCCAATAGCCCCACCACATCACAAATTGCACCAAATCCACCCCCTCGGCCTACCGGATCCATCTGTTCTGTCATCTCTTCTTCCTCCTCCACGATGGACGTCTTGAAGCTCCGCCGCCACCCCTTCCCCGCAGCTGATCTGAGCCTCGGCGTTGCCAGCACCAGCACAATAGTCCTCTCTCCTGTGCTCGCCGCCGGGGATGTCATCGTCGGCCCAGACGCCACCGCCGTACGTCCGGCAACTCTCAGGCTGCCCCTTGCGCTCTATTTGTTTGACACATTGTCTGACCTATTTTTTGTGATTTATTTGTAGGAAAAACGATGAATTTTGATGCTTTGTAGGACGAGAAGTATGGAGCTTGATCAAATGATTCAAGATGAGCTCTTCGGTTCGTCCAATTTGGACGAAGAAGTGGACATGATCATGCTCATGAGCATGCAAGAGGAAATTGACCGACAGGTGGAGCATATTCTCAACTTCAAGGGCTCAATCAAAAGGAGAAGAGTGGGGATAGGTCTCCGGAGCACGGCTACTGCACAAAGACTACTTTACTCCGAACACAACTTTCCCGGATGATCCATGGTTTTGTCACCGTTTTCGCATGCGGAAAATATTGTTTTTGTGAATTGTGAAGGGAGTGGAGGCACACGATGACTACTTCAAGCTCACAAGGGATTGATGCGGCCAACTTTCTTTCTGTGCTAAGGAGAAATGCATAGTTGCTTTGGGGATGCTGCACTTGGTACTGGAGTAGATGTCGTTGGTGAGATGGTCCGGATGGGGAGAGAGCACGTGCCTGAAGACTACTGTCGAGTTTTCCTGCGTCGTGGTGTAGGTATATGGAGCAGAGTATCTGAGAGACCAAATGTGCAGGACACAGAGAAGTTGTTGGCTGTTGGAGAGGCCAGATGGTTTCCAGGAATGCTCGGATCAATTGATTGCATGCATCAGCAAGGAAAGAACTTCCCCAAAGGTTTGCAGCGAATGTATCAAGGTCATAACCAAGAGGCCACCATCATATTGGAAGTTGAAGGAAATATGCCCTAAAGGCAATAATAAAGTTGTTATTTATATTTCCTTATGTCATGATAAATATCTATTATTCATGTTAGAATTGTATTAACCGGAAACTTGATACATGTGTGAATACATAGACAAAACAAAGTGTCCCTAGTATGGCTCTACTAGACTAGCTCGTTAATCAAAGATGGTTAAGTTTCTTGACCATAGACATGTGTTGTCATTTGATGAACGGGATCACATCATTAGGAGAATGATGTGATGGACAAGACCTATCCGTTAGCTTAGCATAATGATCGTTAAGTTTTATTGCTATTGCTTTCTTCATGACTTATACATATTCCTCTGACTACGAGATTATGCAACTCCCGAATACCGGAGGAACACCTTGTGTGCTATCAAACGTCACAACGTAACTGGGTGATTATAAAGATGCTCTACAGGTGTCTCCAAAGGTGTTTGTTGGGTTGGCATAGATCGAGATTAGGATTTGTCACTCCGTGTATCGGTGAGGTATCTCTGGGCCCTCTCGGTAATGCACATTGTAAGGGCATATTTATCCCTTAGTAGTTTTGGTGATTGATGACAATGCTTTTGCAGACTATTCGTGTGCAGTGAGCATTTCAGATATACCATGTCTAAGAACAAGACGATTTGGTGCCCCTCGGAGCTTATTGAAGACGACGTTTCTCTACGTTTCTTTTTGATGGATTTGAGTCGTAGGAAAGCCGTACTATTAAGAGGGGGTCCGCATTGGAAAGGTTTGGGTGGAATCAACACGTACACGTCTGTTCCTTTTTGCACCACCTTTCCTTTGGCTCTTTGGAGCATCCTCCGTCTCTCCGTGTCTCTGCAAAATGAAGAATTCCTAGTGTTGCTGATCTGGGGCATGCGGTAGTACTGCTCTTCGGAGCGGTAGTACCGCAGGCTCTTGCGGCAGTACCGCAGGCCCTTGCGGTAGTACCACAGGTGCTCACGGTAGTACCGCTCCTTGGGAGCGGTAGTACCGTGGCCTCAGGCTAGGCGCAGCTGCTCGAGCGGTTGTAGGGGCGGATGTGATTTTTTACATCCGCCCCCTACGCGGTAGTACCGCTCCGTTGGCGTGGTAGTACCATGGGCTCTGGCTAGGCGCAGCAGCATGAGAGGATGTAGGGGCGAATGTAATTTTTTACATCCGCGCCCTACACGGTAGTACCGCTCCAGGCTTGCGGTAGTACCGTGTCGGATTTTTGCATAGATCAAAACTCAACGGAAGTAGTCATAGATGTATTTTTATATGTCCGTGCCTTCCCAGCCTAGAGTAGTCCTGCCTTGCGGTAGTACTGCAAGGGGGCGTGGTAGTACCGCGCCAGCGGTTCTACCGCTCCCTGCCTTAGCGCTTCTGGGCTGGTTCTAGCACCTGCCGTGCCAGCGGTAGTACCGCAGTTCTTCACGGTAGTACCACGGGCCTGTGCGGTAGTACCGCTTGTATGGTGCGGTAGTACCGTGTGTCACAGGCTGAGTTGGTGGATAACGGTTGGATTTGTTGTTTCACTATATAAGAGGAGTCTTCTTCTCCGAGTTGACTATCTCTTCCATCCCCAAGCTCCATTGTTGCTCTAAGCTTCATTTTCGCCCGATCTATCTCCCTAGCCAATCAAACTTGTTGATTTTCTAGGGATCGGATGAGAAGGCCCCGATCTACACTTCCACCAAGAGAAATTTGATTCCCCCCACTAATCCCTTGCGGATCTTGTTACTCTTGGGTGTTTGAGCACCCTAGACGGTTGAGGTCACCTCGGAGCCATATTCCATTGTGGTGAAGCTTCGTGGTGTTGTTGGGAGCCTCCAATTAAGTTGTGGAGATTGCCCCAACCTTGTTTGTAAAGGTTCGGTCGCCGCCTCCAAGGTCACCAATAGTGGAATCACGGCATCTCGCATTGTGTGAGGGCGTGAGGAGAATACGGTGGCCCTAGTGGCTTCCTGGGGAGCATTGTGCCTCCACACCGCTCCAACGGAGACGTACTGCCCCTCAAAAGGAAGGAACTTAGGTAACAGATCCGCGTCTTCACCGGCTCCACTTTTGGTTATCTCGTACCTTTACTTGTGCAAGCTTATATTATGTTGTATCCCTTGCTTGCTTGTGTGCTTGTTGTTGTTGCATCATATAGGTTGCTCACCTAGTTGCATATCTAGACAACCTACTTTGATGCAAAGTTTAAATTGGTAAAGAAAAGCTAAAAGTTGTTAGTTGCCTATTCACCCCCCCTCTAGTCAACTATATCGATCCTTTCAATTGGTATCAGAGCCTCGTCTCTTTATTAAGGACTTCGCCATCCGAAGAGTATGGTTGACTCCGTAGACGGTGAGGAGGAGCACCCCGGTGTGATTCCGTCCTCGTCTACGGCCGATGGGGAAACCTCTCGGTCTCATGCGAGGAGTTCAATGTGGCTCTGGACACATTGAAAACTTCCATGACGGCCGAGGTCAAAGACATGCTTAAGAACTTTCTTGATGGTCTTAAATTATACACCACACGGTTGGAAGTGGTCGATCCCACTAACAAGGTGACGGATGCTAACTCCGACAAGGGGGAAGCTACTAATGACAAAGTTCCTTTATCTAGTGGTAGAAGTGGAAATGGCATCTTTGCCCATGTGGAACCTCCGCTTAC
Source organism: Triticum aestivum (assembly GCF_018294505.1). Classification (NCBI taxonomy): domain Eukaryota; kingdom Viridiplantae; phylum Streptophyta; class Magnoliopsida; order Poales; family Poaceae; genus Triticum; species Triticum aestivum. Next base: position 593,236,348 of record NC_057799.1, on the reverse strand, counting down.
TTATGGTGGACCGATTCCTTCCACTCATTTAAATCATGCGGGTTCTCCTCCTAAGATTGTGAAAAATGAGGATTTTGACTCTTGGGTCTTTCGCTTTAAACGTCATTTAAATCATGTGAATACTAATCTTTGGAGAATCATTGAGCAAGGTTTCTATCCGCATGACCCAAGCAACTTCACCCCTAGAGAAGCCGCAGACCATCAATTCAACGAGAATGCTCTCTTCATCATCCAAGATGCAATTCCATCCGAAGATATTGCTCATCTCCAACCTTTCACCGTGGCCAAGGAAGCATGGCACCATGTTATCTCCCTTTACAAGGGAAGGCAAGCATTCAACGCTCAAACTATGAAGTGGTGCAAGATGAAGCCGATGAGTTCTCAGTGAATGAAGATGAAGAACCTCGTGAGCTTTACCGGAGGCTAACCACTCTCGCGGTCTCACTCCGAGATCATAGGAGCAAGGATACAGATGAAAATTGGATCTAGCGCAAGTTCCTCAAGGCCATGATGCCTTACCACAAGGCCATGTCCTCCGTCATTCGTCAAAGGCCGGACTTCCACACCTTGTCTTCAAGTGAAGTCTTGGATGAGTTTGTGGCAATGAGGATCTTGGATAAGACCGCCAACAATGCGGTATTGCGTTCTCAAAGAGCTAAGAAGCCCAACCTTGCTTTGAAGGCCAAGGTTAGAGGAATAAGAGGATGAAGAGGAAGAAGAGGAGAGAAACCCCGGAGATACAAAGTATGCTTATCATGAGCACATGGCTCTCGCTTCAAGGCAATTTTGGAGCAAGAAGAACACAAGGCCCAACCTCAACAAGAGCAACTCAAGTGGCATGAAGGGCAAGCAACGTGTGAGGACTTGCTATAATTGTGGCAATGTGAGCCACTTTGTTGCGGAATGCCCATATGAGAAGAGGGAAGACAATGGTGGCAAGCTCATCCGAAAAGACAAGGCCAAGTCTTTCCCCAACAAGAGCAACTTCACCAAGAAGAATCCTCCAAAGGGGTTGGTGGCACAAGAGGAGTACAATGAGGATGATGATGATGAAGACGGTGACTCGGTTGCCATGGCCTCCGTGGCCATTGCAACAACTCCACGGGTGTCCCTCTTCGACTCACCCAACGAGAACATCACCGCCAAGTGCCTCATGGCTAAAGCCACCAACAAGGTAACCCCCAACATCAAAACTACCATCATTACTAATCCTTCCTTGATGGATTGCATTGATGAAAATGAGGGCTCTAATGAGGAAGAAAATGAATTTGATTCTTTTATGAGTAAGCTCAAGGGTAAATCCAAGAAGCACTTTGTTGCTCTCTTGGAACAACTTGGTGAAGCCAATGACATGACCGAGGCTCACGAAGAAACCATCTCTAAGATGGAGGGGCATAGTCGTGACTATGCCGATGAGATATCGGATCTCTCTAATGCGCTTGAGGAAGAGCGTGGTCACCGTTTGGCTCTTGAGGAGTCACACAACGATGACCATGCTAAATTAAAGAAAGATCTTGATCATGCTCTTGTTGTATCTCGTGTGCTAAATTCCGAGAAGGCCAGACTTGGGGTTGATCTTGCTAGACTCAAGGAGGAGTTTAATTTACTTGACAAGGCTCACAAGGCCTTTAAGGGTACTCATGCTAGTCTTAAAGAGTCTCATGATCAACTCCAAGTGAAGCTAACCAAGGAGAAAGCCACCTTTCCTCATATGGTTTTAATTGATAATGCAAATGCTACTAACCCGTGTTGTGAGCATATGCATCTTGTTGAGGAGAATGCAAGGTTGAAGGAGCAACTTGAGGAAGGCCTTGTGTCGTGCATACAAGGTGAGAAGAACCTCAACGACCTTTTGAGCAATCAAAAGGAAGTTGTTGCCAAGGAAGGGATTGTGTTCGCACCCAAGTCCAAGAACAAGAAGAAGAATGACAAGGCCAAACGACCTCCTCCTCTCAAGCAAACTTTTGTGAAAGAGGGAGAGGGTGATTCTAAGGAGAAGAAGAACAATGTGAAGGGTGGTGGTGTCAAGAAAGGCAATGCCACCCCTTCCAACAAAGTCAGCGACTTTAACCCTTCCTATGTGCTATGCCGTGCTAGTGATGGACATGTTTATGCTAAATTTGTTGGTTCTCCTTATGAGTACATTGAATGGTCTATTTGGGTTCCTAAGACCCTTGTTATTAACATCAAAGGACCCATTACAAAATGGGTACCTAAAACCAAGCATTGATCTCTTGTAGGTGTTTGCTTCCGGTGGGGGATCATGGTTGCTCGATAGTGGAGCTACTAATCATATGACTGGAAGCAAGGACTTGGTGGTGGACGTGCACAAGATTCCATCTATGCCCACCAATGTCGAGTGGGGTGATGCCTCGTCTTCTAAGGTATTGGGTCTTGGCAAGGTTGTCATTTCTCATGATCTCACGATCGAGAAAGTCATGCTTGTTGAGTCCCTTGCATACAATTTACTTTCCGTTCGTCAACTCGCACTTATGGGCTTTGCCACTTTCTTTGATATTGATACCGTGGCCCTCTTGTGGAGCAAGACTCTTAAAGTAGCCTTTGTTGGGCATCTCGAGAACGGTCTCTATGTGATTAACTTCTCGGAGCGACCCACTAAGACCGCGACATGCCTAATGGCTAAAGTTGACGTGGGATGGCTTTGGCATCGCCGTTTAGCCCATGTCAATATGCTTTTAAAGTCTTCTCAAGGGGGACCATGTCCGTGGACTAACAAATGTTAGTTTTGCCAAAGATCGTGCTTGTAGTGCTTGTATCGAAGGAAAGCTACATGAGAAGGCTCACCCTCCCACGACTATCATCTACTCGAAGAGGCCTTTGGAGCTCCTTCACTTGGATCTCTTTGTCCTCCATCCTTTGATAGTCTTGGGGGTAGAAAGTATTGCTTGGTGATTGTGGATTATTATTCAAGATACACTTGGGTATATTTCTTCAAAAGGAAGAGTGAGACTCAACAAACCGTCATTGATTTTGCAAATGAAGCTCAACGCCAACACAATGCAAAGATCTTGACGATAAGAAGTGACAACGGCACCGTGTTCAAGAACTACACCTTGGATGAGTTCCTTAGTGATGAGGGGATCAAGCATCAATATTCCGCACCTTACACCCCTCAACAAAATGGTGTAGCGGAGAGGAAGAATCGGACGTTGATGGATGCGGCAAGGACCATGATGGCGGAGTTCAAGTCTCCATACAACTTTTGGGCCGAAGCCATCAGCACCGTGTGTCATGCATCCAATCGGCTCTATCTCCGCAAAGGCTTGAACAAAACTCCATATGAGATTCTCACCGGTAACAAGCCCAACCTCAAGTACTTTCGGGTGTTCGGGTGTAAGTGTTTCATTCTCAAGAAAGGTGTTTGCTTGTCTAAATTTGAGGCTAGAGCTCATGAGGGCATATTTGTTGGTTATGCTACAACTCTCATGCTTACCGTGTCCTCAATAAGTCCACGGGACTTATTGAGGAGACATGTAACATAGAGTTTGATGAGAATAACGGCTCCCAAGTGGAGCAAAGTGGTACTTGTGATGTAGGTGATGAAATTCCTCCCCAAGCCATAAGAAGAATGGGTGTTGGTCCTACCCATTGAGGAACCCCTTGTGGCTGAAGGAGAAGGACAATGTTCCACTCAAGTGGAACCATCACCAACCCAAGACGCACACGCTTCCGAAGAACAAAGTGAAGGCCCTCAACCAAATGAACAAGATCAAGGGCAAAATCAACCTCAAGATGGTGGTGAACCACCAAGTGATGCCAAGGTCAAGTTCGCTCCTCCTAGCAAGTTCAAGATCAAGAGCAAGCTCAAGGTCAAGAACAAGCTCAAGACGACGCTCAAGATGATCAAGTTTCGCTCCTCAACTCACCCCTGAGGAGGAATTGGAGCGTCGTGCCGCCAAGATTGCATCCAAGCTCTCTACCAAGGGTCATCTCATGACGAATGTGCTTGGAAGCATTCGAAAGGGGGTAAGCACTCGTAGACAATTAGCAGACTATTGTGAACATCACGCGTTTGTCTCTTGTGTTGAACCCCAAAAGGTCTATGAGGCACTCGAAGATCCGGATTGGCTTAATGCCATGCATGAAGAACTCAACAACTTCGAGTACAACAAGGTGTGGAGATTGGTGCCAAGTCCAACGGGGAATCATAATGTCATTGGAACCAAGTGGATATTCAAGAACAAGCAAGATTCTCATGGGATTATCGTTCGCAACAAGGCGAGAGTGGTAGCACAAGGCTACTCCCAAGTCGAGGGTATCGACTACGGTGAAACCTTTGCTCTCGTTGCTCGCCTTGAATCAATTTGTTTGTTGATTGCTTATGCTTCTCATCATAACTTTAAGTTGCAACAAATGGATGTGAAGAGTGATTTTCTTAATGGTCCTATTAATGAGTTGGTGTATGTCAAACAACCCCTCGGGTTCGAGGATCCCTACTTCCCCGATCATGTGTATCAACTCGATAAGGCACTCTATGGCCCTAAACAATCCCCACGTGCATGGTATGACCGCCTTATAGAGTTGTTGCAAGATCGTGGATTGAAGTTGGGAAAATCGACCCCACTCTTTTTACTAAGAAGGTCAAAGGGGAGTTGTTTGTGTGCCAACCATATGTTGATGATTTTCTTTGGTTCCCCTAACAAAGCTTTCAATGAGGAATTTGCCGCTCTCATGACCTCAAAGTTCAAGATGTCTTCGATGGGAGAGTTGAAGTTCTTTCTCGGATTCGAAGTCAAACAAAGAAGAGAAGGAACCTTCATCAACCAAGCCAAATACACTCAAGACATGCTCAAGAGATTCAAGCTAAGTGATGTCAAGCCGGCTTTCACTCCAATGCCCGTCAAATGCCAACTTGACATAGATCCCAATGGTAAAGTGGTGGATCAAAAGGTATATTGCTCCATGATTGGCTCCTTGCTTTACCTTTGTGCATCTAGACCGAATATCATGTTGAGTGTGGGAATTTGTGCACGGTTTCAAGCCGCACCTAAGGAAAGCCACTTTGTGGCGGTCAAGCGAATCTTTCGATATTTGGCTCATACCCCAAACTTTGGCTTGTGGTACCCAAGAGGAGCAAACTTCAAGCTTGCAGGATATTCGGACTCGGATTGGGCGGGAGACAAAGTGGATAGGAAGTCCACTTCCGGAGGGTGCCAATTCCTTGGTTGCTCTTTGGTGAGTTGGTCTTCTAAGAAGCAAAGTTGTGTCTCTCTCTCATCCACCGAAGCGTAGTATGTGGCGGCCGGTAGTTGTTGTGCACAACTTCTATGGATGAGGCAAACTTTAAAGGATTACGATGTCATTTGTGACAAAGTGCCTCTTTGGTGTGACAATGAAAGTGCCATCAAGATTTCTCTCAACCCGGTGCAACACTTCAAGACGAAGCATATTGAGATTCGGTATCACTTCATCCGGGATCATATTAGGCAAGGGGAGATCGAGCTCAACTATGTCAACACTCATGATAACCTTGCAGATATCTTCACGAAGCCCATGGATGAAGCAAGATTTCGCGAGTTAAGGCATGAGCTAAATATCGTTGATTCGAGCAATGTGGCTTGAACCCTTGCACACCCCACCATAATCAACTTGTTATCTTGGTTAGGTGTAGGCATGGACATAGGGGGAGTGTTGTTCTCTCAATGAACTCTCCCTCCCCCCATTATGCATAAATTGATCAAATCTTTCACATTAGCCATTTTTTATGGTACTTGTGCTTCAAAAACGAGTTTTGGTCATGGGCCCAAGGATAATTCTTCGCGGTTCCATACCAATTGACTCAAACATAGGTGGCTCCGGCCACCGCCCCCTCTTTGGAGAGGTTGTGTCGCGTCTTTGGTCCTTGTTGTCTCTTGCCTTTCTTTCTTCGTGCCGTGCTTGTGCTTGAGTTTCCTCGTGTGCTAGCTCTTTGGTGTGTTCGTTTGCGTGAAGGTTGCATTGCAAAGGCTGTTTTCCTCCCTTGTTTGCAAAAATTGCATTTTCTTGGGTCTGCGGTACTACCGTGGCTTGCCACGGTACTACCGCAGGAGCTGTGCACGGTACTACCGCACCCAGCACGGCAGTAAATTTTTACTGCCGCTGGATGAGCGGTACTACTGCCTAGCGTGCGGTACTTCTGCCCGGGCGGTACTACCGCGATGATCAACGGTACTACCGCGCAGTCGTGAGCGCGTGAGGGTTAAGAGTGGGCAGGGGGAGTTCTAACTCCCCCATACCCATTCACTCCTTTTCCCCACATCGTCTCTCTCTCTCCTGTCCAAGAACAACGCCGGAGGACCTCGCCGGATCTCCATCTCCGGCCGCTCTCCTCGCATTCCAACCGGTGGGATCGTTCCCCACCTCGCCCTCTTGCCATGGAACAAGGTTTCTCCCCAAATCCCTCACTCTTTGCTTCGTTGTTTTGTCTCTAGGTTTTTGGGGAGATGCATGTTGTTCTTGAGATTTTAGGCCAAATCTTTGCAAGAGTAGGATGGAGGAGAGTAGTAGTGCAGTAGAGATGCTATTTGGTATGATGCCACACATAATTTTTGATCAACCGTAGTACCGCTTCGCTGTTGCGGGTGTGCCCAGATCTGATTCACCTCGGATCTGACCCCCGAGCGGTACTACCGCTCTGGCCGTTGTCGCCTCCTATGGTACTACCGCTTCTCAGGAGCGGTACTACCACGCGAGGCGCGGAAGTAAAATTTTACTTCCGCTCCAGGCGCGGTACTACCATGTCGTCCTAGCGTGGTACTACCGCGGCTGGAGCAGCAGTAAAATTTTAGTTCCGCACAATGGTGCGGTACTACCATTGCAGTCGAACCTTCCCTGTGGCAACTACCCAATGTTATTTCTACTTGTTTCATATGTTTTGTTGTGGTCTTTGCATTGATCCTTCTCGCTTCTCTTGCATGTTCTTGTGTTGTGTGTCATAGGTGGTGGCTCCGGTTCCAATGTCCGTCGGTCGAATCCTGTCCGCGACACGGGCTCGAAGCGCCTGCGCAACCAAGATGAAGCTCCAGAGGGCTCCAATGCCCCCCAACGCAGATCCAAGACCACCGCCACCAAGAACAAGGAGACATCAATGGGCATGGATGAGATACCACTGGCTGAGTTCGTCACTCGAAGGAAGATCAACCCCTATGTGAATCCCCGTGCAAACTTCAGAGGGAATGATTTGTTCTGGACCAAGTAGCAGAATCTTATCTATCTGGATGTGATCAAGGCCAAGCAAAACATCTATGTGGACGTGCACTGGATTGACATGAATCATATGAGGCAGGATAAGCACCGTGACTATTTTGGTGAGGCTTTGGACCTGGTGGAGCAGTTTGGCATTGAGGACGTGATCTCTTTCCACCTAGACTTTGACCCTGAGATTGTGGCTCAGTTCTTTGCTTCGGTCCACTTCCATCCTGTTGAGGAACGGACCATGACCCGGATGACCAATGGACAGCGGATGACTGCTAAGTGGAAGGACTTCATGGATTTGCTACAGGTTCCTAATGAGGGGCTCAACACGGCCGTTGGTGTTCGCCCTCATGCCAACCCCGAGTCCACCAGCAAGAACAAGCTTCAGCCCTACTATGTTGAGAAGACGCTTCCTAGTGGCAAGAAGGCGTGGGTGCTGAACTCATTCCTTGACATCATGCATCGAATCTTCCGCAACTCCCTCTTTCCGCGCATTGGTGATAAGGATAAGGTGCATGCCTATCTCGTGGATATGATGCTCATTTGTGAGAAGGCGCGTCATGCTCAGATGCAACCACTTGATATCTCACATATCATGTGGTGCGAGCTTCGGTTTGCGGTGTTCAACCATAAGGTTCCCATCTATGGACCTTACCTGTTTCTCTTGACCACGAAGACGTGGGAGAAGCTCTATCCCGATGATGAGTTTGTTGCCCCTGACTGGATTCGTCATGAGCCCATCAAGCTCCGCATCAAGACCCAGTGGGCTAACACCACTACCCGTGCTGAGGCAGCGGCTGCTCAGATGGATGCGGATGAGGATGAGATCAAGGAGGAGGGCGCTGATGAGGACAGCTCTGCCGGCTACTCGCCTTCATCTTCTGAGCCCTCTTGGGCTAAGAAGCTGAAGAACAAGATGAAGGCTTTGTTCTGCATGCAGGCCAAGGGCCAGTACATGTCTCATGTTGTTCAGAAGGAGAGTCGCCGTCGCGACAAGAGGATCTTGAGGATGTTTGGCAAGGAGATATCAAGTGGGTCCGAGAAGCACATCACCCCAGAGGCAGAATGGATGGCAAAGCAGGGCTACAAGTGGACTAATTCTGAGGAGGAGAAGGAGGAACCATTCCTGCTGCCGAGACCGACGAGGAGCGCGACGAGTGATCGCTTCAGCCTGAGCTACCACCTGTGTCGTAGGTGTCCACTCTGCTTTTTTTGGTGTCTCGATGCCAAAGGGGGAGAGAGTGTAGGATTTGCGAGTCTTGTGTCGTGTTGTTTGCTTTGTCGCTTTGCTTTCGTTATGTTGGACCTCGTTTGCTTTGGTTTGGTTTGTTCTCGTAAGACCAAGTTCCCTATCATATGGTGTAAGTGTTGGGGAACGCGGTAATTTCAAAATTTTCCTACGCACACGCAAGATCATGGTGATGCATAGCAACGAGTGGGAGAGCGTTGTCCATGTACCCTCATAGACCGTAAGCGAAAGCGTTTTGTCAACGCGGTTGATGTAGTCGTACATCTTCACGATCCGACCGATCCAAGTACCGAACGCACGGCACCTCCGAGTTCAGCACACGTTCAGCTCGGTGACGTCCCACTAACTCACGATCCAGCAGAGTGTCGAGGGAGAGTTTCGTCAGCACGACGGCGTGATGACGGTGATGATGAAGCTACCGGCGCAGGGCTTCGCCTAAGCACTGCAACAATATGACCGAGGTGGATTATGGTGGAGGGGGGCACCGCACACGGCTGGAAACAATCAACTTGTTTGTTCTAGGGTGCCCCCCTGCCCCCACATATAAAGGAGCAAGGGGGGAGGCCGGCCGGCCCTTGTGGCACGCCAGGAGAGGAGGAGTCCTCCTCCAGGACTCCCCTTTCCTACTCCTACTAGGAGGGGGAAAGGAAGGAGGAGAGGGAGAAGGAAAGGGGGGCGCCACCCCCCTTCCCTAGTCCAATTCGGACCAGAGGGGGAGGGCGGGCGGCCTGCCCTGGCCGGCCCTCTCTCTCCACTAAGGCCCATGTGGCCCATTAGTTCTCTAGGGGGGGTCCGGTAACCCTCCGGCACTCCGGTTTTCTCCGAAATCACCCGGAACACTTCCGGTGTCCGAATATAGCCGTCCAATATATCAATATTTATGTCTTGACCATTTCGAGACTCCTCGTCATGTCCGTGATCACATCCGGGACTCCGAACTATCTTTGGTACATCAAAACACATAAACTCATAATACTGATCGTCACCGAACGTTAAGCGTGCGGACCCTACGGGTTCGAGAACTATGTAGACATGACCGAGACACGTTTCCGGTCAATAACCAATAGCGGAACCTGGATGCTCATATTGGCTCCCACATATTCTACGAAGATCTTTATCGGTCAATACACATAACAACATACGTTGTTCCCTTTGTCATCGGTATCTTACTTGCCCGAGATTCGATAGTCAGTATCTCAATACCTAGTTCAATCTCGTTACCGGCAAGTCTCTTTACTCGTTCCGTAATGCATCATCCCGCAACTAACTCATTAGTCACATTGCTTGCAAGGCTTATAGTGATGTGCATTACCGAGAGGGCCCAGAGATACCTCTCCGACAATCGGAGTGACAAATCCTAACCTCGATCTATGCCAACCCAACAAACACCATCGAAGACACCTGCAGAGCACCTTTATAATCACCTAGTTACGTTGTGATGTTTAGTAGCACACAAAGTGTTCCTCCGGCATTCGGGAGTTGCATAATCTCATAGTCATAGGAACATGTATAAGTCATGAAGAAAGCAATAGCAACATACTAAACGATCAAGTGCTAAGCTAACGGAATGGGTCAAGTCAATCACATCATTCTCTAATGATATGATCCCGTTCATCAAATGACAACTCATGTCTATGGCTAGGAAATTTAACCATCTTTGATTAACGAGCTAGTCAAGTAGAGGCATACTAGTGACGCTCTGTTTGTCTATGTATTCACACATGTACTAAGTTTCCGGTTAATACAATTCTAGCACGAATAATAAACATTTATCATGATATAAGGAAATATAAATAACAACTTTATTATTGCCTCTAGGGCATATTTCCTTCAGTCTCCCACTTGCATTAGAGTCAATAATCTAGATTACACAGTAACGATTCTAACACCCATGGAGTCTTGGTGCTGATCACGTTTTGCTCGTGAGAGAGGCTTAGTCAATGGGTCTGCAACATTCAGATCCGTATGTATCTTGCAAATCTCTATGTCGCCCTCCTTGACTTGATCACGGATGGAATTGAAGCGTCTCTTGATGTGCTTGGTTCTCTTGTGAAATCTAGATTCCTTTGCCAAGGCAATTGCACCAGTATTGTGACAAAAGATTTTCATTGGACCCGATGCATTAGGTATGACACCTAGATCGGATATGAACTCCTTCATCCAGACTCCATCATTTGCTGCTTCCGAAGCAGCTATGTACTCCGCTTCACACGTAGATCCCGCCACGACGCTTTGCTTAGAACTGCACCAACGTACAGCTCCACCGTTCAATATAAATATGTATCCGGTTTGTGACTTAGAGTCATCCGGATCAGTGTCAAAGCTTGCATCGACGTAACCATTTACGACGAGCTCTTTGTCACCTCCATAAACGAGAAACATATCCTTAGTCCTTTTCAGGTATTTCAGGATGTTCTTGACCGCTGTCCAGTGATCCACTCCTGGATTACTTTGGTACCTCCCTGCTAAACTAATAGCAAGACACACATCAGGTCTGGTACACAGCATTGCATACATGATAGAGCTTATGTCTGAAGCATAGGTAACATCTTTCATTTTCTCTCTATCTTCTGCAGTGGTCGGGCATTGAGCCTGACTCAACTTCACACCTTGTAACACAAGCAAGAACTCTTTCTTTGCTTGATCCATTTTGAACTTCTTCAAAACTTTATCAAGGTATGTGCTTTGTGAAAGTGCAATTAAGCGTCTTGATCTATCTCTATAGATCTTGATGCCCAATATATAAGCAGCTTCACCGAGGTCTTTCATTGAAAAACTCTTGTTCAAGTATCCTTTTATGTTATCCAGAAATTCTATATCATTTCCAATCAACAATATGTCATCCATATATAATATTAGAAATGCTACAGAGCTCCCACTCACTTTCTTGTAAATACATGCTTCTCCAAAAGTCTATATAAAACCATATGCTTTGATCATACTATCAAAACGTTTATTCCAACTCCGAGAGGCTTGCACCAGTCCATATATGGATCGCTGGAGCTTGCACACTTTGTTAGCACCCTTTGGATCGATAAAACCTTCAGGTTGCATCCTATACAACTCTTCTTCCAGAAATCCATTCAGGAATGCAGTCTTTACATCCATTTGCCAAATTTCATAATCATAAAATGCAGCAATTGCTAAAATGATTCGGACAGACTTAAGCATCGCTACGGGTGAGAAGGTCTCATCGTAGTCAACTCCTTGAACTTGCCAAAAACCTTTCGCAACAAGTCGAGCTTTGTAGACAGTAACATTACCGTCAGCGTCAATCTTCTTCTTGAAGATCCATTTATTCTCTATGGCTTGCCGATCATCGGGCAAGTCAACCAAAGTCCACACTTTGTTCTCATACATGGATCCCATCTCAGATTTCATGGCCTCAAGCCATTTCGCGGAATCTGGGCTCATCATCGCTTCCTCATAGTTCGTAGGTTCGTCATGGTCTAGTAACATGACCTCCAGAACGGGATTACCGTACCACTCTGGTGCAGATCTTACTCTGGTTGACCTACGAGGTTCGGTAGTAACTTGATCTGAAGTTTCATGATCATTATCATTAGCTTCCTCACTAATTGGTGTAGGGATCACATGAACTGATTTCTGTGATGAACTACTTTCCAATAAGGGAGCAGATACAGTTATCTCATCAAGTTCTACTTTCCTCCCACTCACTTCTTTCGAGAGAAACTCCTTCTGTAGAAAGGATCCATTCTTAGCAACGAATGTCTTGCCTTCGGATCTGTGATAGAAGGTGTACCCAACAGTTTCCTTTGGGTGTCCTATGAAGACACATTTCTCCGATTTGGGTTCGAGCTTATCAGGTTGAAGTTTTTTCACATAAGCATCGCAGCCCCAAACTTTAAGAAATGACAACTTTGGTTTCTTGCCAAACCACAGTTCATAAGGTGTCATCTCAACGGATTTAGATGGTGCCCTATTTAACGTGAATGCAACCGTCTCTAAAGCATAACCCCAAATTGATAGCGGTAAATCAGTAAGAGACATCATAGATCGCACCATATCTAATAAAGTGCGGTTACGACGTTCGGACACACCATTACGCTGTGGTGTTCCGGGTGGCGTGAGTTGCGAAACTATTCCGCATTGTTTCAAATGAAGACCAAACTCGTAACTCAAATATTCTCCTCCACGATCAGATCGTAGAAACTTTATTTTCTTGTTACGATGATTTTCCACTTCACTCTGAAATTCTTTGAACTTTTCAAATGTTTCAGACTTATGTTTCATGAAGTAGATATACCCATATCTGCTCAAATCATCTGTGAAGGTGAGAAAATAACGATACCCGCCGCGAGCTTCAATATTCATTGGACCACATACATCAGTATGTATGATTTCCAATAAATCTGTTGCTCGCTCCATTGTTCCGGAGAACGGAGTTTTAGTCATCTTGCCCATGAGGCATGGTTCGCAAGTACCAAGTGATTCATAATCAAGTGATTCAAAAAGTCCATCACAATGGAGTTTCTTCATGCACTTTACACCAATATGACCCAAACGGCAGTGCCACAAATAAGTTGCACTATCATTATCAACTCTGCATCTTTTGGCTTCAATATTATGAATATGTGTATCACTACTATTGAGATTCAACAAAAATAGACCACTCTTCAAGGGTGCTTGACCATAAAAGATATTACTCATATAAATAGAACAACCATTATTCTCAGATTTAAATGAATAACCGTCTCGCATCAAACAAGATCCAGATATAATGTTCATGCTCAACACTGGCACCAAATAACAATTATTCAGGTCTAAAACTAATCCCGAAGGTAGATGTAGAGGTAGCGTGCCGACGGCGATCACATCGACTTTGGAACCATTTCCTACGCGCATCGTCACCTCGTCCTTAGCCAATCTTCTCTTAATCCGTAGTCCCTGTTTCGAGTTGCAAATATTAGCAACAGAACCAGTATCAAATACCCAGGTGCTATTGCGAGCATTAGTAAGGTACACATCAATACCATGTATATCACATATACCTTTGTTCACCTTGCCATCCTTCTTATCCGCCAAATACTTGGGGCAGTTCCGCTTCCAGTGACCAGTCCCTTTGCAGTAGAAGCACTCAGTCTCAGGCTTAGGTCCATACTTTGGTTTCTTCACTTGAGCAGCAACTTGCTTGCCGTTCTTCTTGAAGTTCCCCTTCTTCCCTTTACCCTTTTTCTTGAAACTGGTGGTCTTGTTGACCATCAACACTTGATGCTCCTTCTTGATTTCTACCTCTGCAGCCTTTAGCATCGCGAAGAGCTCGGGAATTGTCTTATCCATCCCTTGCATGTTATAGTTCATCATGAAGCTCTTGTAGCTTGGTGGCAGTGATTGAAGAATTCTGTCAATGACACTATCATCAGGAAGATTAACTCCCAGTTGAATCAAGTGATTGTTATACCCAGACATTTTGAGTATATATGTTCACTGACAGAACTATTCTCCTCCATCTTGCAGCTGTAGAACTTATTGGAGACTTCATATCTCTCAATCCGGGCATTTGCTTGAAATATTAACTTCAACTCCTGGAACATCTCATATGCTCCATGACGTTCAAAACGTCGTTGAAGTCCCGGTTCTAAGCCGTAAAGCATGGCACACTGAACTATCGAGTAGTCATCAGCTTTGCTCTGCCAGAAGTTCTTAACGTCATCAGTAGCATCTGCAGCAGGCCTGGCACCCAGCGGTGCTTCTAGGACGTAATTCTTCTGTGCAGCAATGAGGATAATCCTCAAGTTACGGACCCAGTCCGTGTAGTTGCTACCATCATCTTTCAACTTTGCTTTCTCTAGGAACGCATTAAAATTCAACGGAACAACAGCACGAGCCATCTATCTACAACAACATAGACATGCAAAATACTATCAGGTACTAAGTTCATGATAAATTAAAGTTCAATTAATCAAATTACTTAAGAACTCCCACTTAGATAGACATCCCTCTAATCATCTAAGTGATCACGTGATCCAAATCAACTAAATCATGTCCGATCATCACATGAGATGGAGTAGTTTTCAATGGTGAACATCACTATGTTGATCATATCTAGTATATGATTCACACTCGACCTTTCGGTCTCAGTGTTCCGAGGCCATATCTGCATATGCTAGGCTCGTCAAGTTTAACCAGAGTATTCTGCGTGTGCAAAACTGGCTTGCACCCATTGTATGTGAACGTAGAGCTTATCACACCCGATCATCACGTGGTGTCTTGGCACGACGAACTTTCGCAACGGTGCATACTCAGGGTGAACACTTGTACCTTGAAATTTAGTGAGAGATCATCTTATAATGCTACCATCAATCAAAGCAAAATAAGATGCATAAAAGATAAACATCACATGCAATCAATACAAGTGATATGATATGGCCATCATCATCTTGTGCCTTTGATCTCCATCTTCAAAGCACCGTCATGATCACCATCGTCACCGGCGCGACACCTTGATCTCCATCGTAGCATCGTTGTTGTCTCGCCAACTATTGTTTCTACGACTATCGCTATCGCTAAGTGATAAAGTAAAAACAATTACAGGGCGATTGCATTGCATACAATAAAGCGACAACCATATGGCTCCTGCCAGTTGCCGATAACTCCGTTACAAAACATGATCATCTCATACAATAAAATTTAGCATCATGTCTTGACCATATCACATCACAACATGCCCTGCAAAAACAAGTTAGACGTCCTCTACTTTGTTGTTGCAAGTTTTACGTGGCTGCTACGGGCTGAGCAAGAACCGTTCTTACCTACGCATCAAAACCACAACGATATTTCATCAAGTATGTGCTGTTTTAACCTTCAACAAGGACCGGGCGTAGCCACACTCGATTCAACTAAAGTTGGAGAAACTGACTCCCGCCAGCCACATGTTTGCGAAGCACGTCGGTAGAACCAGTCTCGCGTAAGCGTACGCGTAATGTCGGTCCGGGCCGCTTCATCCAACAATACCGCCGAATCAAAGTATGACATGCTGGTAAGCAGTATGACAAGTATCGCCCACAACTCACTTGTGTTCTACTCGTGCATATAACATCTACGCATAAACCTGACTCTGATACCACTGTTGGGGAACGCAGTAATTTCAAAAATTTCCTACGCACACGCAAGATCATGGTGATGCATAGCAACGAGCGGGAGAGTGTTGTCCACGTACCCTCGTAGACCGTAAGCGGAAGCGTTTTGTCAACGCGGTTGATGTAGTCGTACGTCTTCACGATCCGACCGATCCAAGTACCGAACGCACGGCACCTCCGAGTTCAGCACACGTTCAGTTCGGTGACGTCCCACGAACTCACGATCTAGCAGAGTGTCAAGGGAGAGTTTTGTTGGGAATCGTAGCATAATTTAAAATTTTCCTACGCTCACCAAGATGCATCTATGGAGTCTACTAGCAACGAGGGGAAAGGAGTGGATCTACATACCCTTGTAGATCACGAGCGGAAGCGTTCCAATGAACGTGGATGACGGAGTCGTACTCGCCGTGATCCAAATCACCGATGACCGAGTGCCGAACGGACGGCACCTCCGCGTTCAACACACGTACGGTGCAGCGACGTCTCCTCCTTTCTTGATCCAGCAAGGGGGGAGGAGAGGTTGATGGAGATCCAACAGCACGACGGCGTGGTGGTGGATGTAGCGGCTCTCTGGCAGGGCTTCGCCGAGCTTCTGCGCGCGAGAGAGAGGTGTTGCAGGGGAGGAGGGAGGCGCCAAAGGCTGTGGTGTGCTGCCCTCCCTCCCCCCCCCCCTTTATATAGGCCCCCAAGGGGGGTGCGCAGCCCTTGGAGATGGGATCTCCAAGGGGGGGGCGGCGGCCAAGGGGGGAAGGGGTTGCCTTGCCCCCCAAGGCAAGGGGAAACTCCCCCCCCTAGGGTTCCCAACCCTAGGCGCATGGGGGGAGGCCCAAAGTGGCGCCCCAGCCCATTAGGGGCTGGTTCCCCTCCACTTTCAGCCCACGGGGCCCTCCGGGACAGGTGGCCCCACCCGGTGGACCCCCGGGACCCTTCCGGTGGTCCCGGTACAATACCGATAACCCCCGAAACTTTCCCGGTGGCCAAAACTGGACTTCCTATATATAATTCTTCACCTCCGGACCATTCCGGAACCTCTCGTGACGTCCGGGATCTCATCCGGGACTCCGAACAACTTTCGGGTTTCCGCATACATATATCTCTACAACCCTAGCGTCACCGGACCTTAAGTGTGTAGACCCTACGGGTTCGGGAGACATGCAGACATGACCGAGACGCCTCTCCGGTCAATAACCAACAGCGGGATCTGGATACCCATGTGGGCTCCCACATGTTCCACGATGATATCATCGGGTGAACCACGGTGTCGAGGATTCAATCAATCCGTATGCAATTCCCTTTGTCAATCGGTATGTTACTTGCCCGAGATTCGATCGTCGGTATCCCAATACCTTGTTCAATCTCGTTACCGGCAAGTCTCTTTACTCGTACCGCAATGCATGATCCCGTGACTAACGCCTTAGTCACATTGAGCTCATTATGATGATGCATTACCGAGTGGGCCCAGAGATACCTCTCCGTTTACACGGAGTGACAAATCCCAGTCTCGATCCGTGCCAACCCAACAGACACTTTCGGAGATACCCGTAATGCACCTTTATAGTCACCCAGTTACGTTGTGACGTTTGGCACACCCAAAGCACTCCTACGGTATCCGGGAGTTGCACGATCTCATGGTCTAAGGAAAAGATACTTGACACTGGAAAAGCTCTAGCAAACGAAACTACACGATCTTTTATGCTATGCTTAAGTTGGGTCTTGTCCATCACATCATTCTCCTAATGATGTGATCCCGTTATCAATGACATCCTATGTCCATAGTCAGGAAACCATGACTATCTGTTGATCAATGAGCTAGTCAACTAGAGGCTTACTAGGGACAGGTTGTGGTCTATGTATTCACACATGTATTACGATTTCCGGACAATACAATTATAGAATGAATAAAAGACTATTATCATGAACACAGAAATATAATAATAACCATTTATTATTGCCTCTAGGGCATATTTCCAACAGTCTCCCACTTGCACTAGAGTCAATAATCTAGTTACATTGTGATGAATCGAACACCCATTGCGTCCTGGTGTTGATCATGTTTTGCCCTAGGGAGAGGTTTAGTCAACGGATCTGCTACATTCAGGTCCGTGTGTACTTTACAAATATCTATGTCTCCATTTTGAACACTTTCACGAATGGAGTTGAAGCGACGCTTGATATGCCTGGTCTTCCTGTGAAACCTGGGCTCCTTCGCAAGGGCAATAGCTCCAGTGTTGTCACAGAAGAGAGTCATTGGGCCCGACGCATTGGGAATCACCCCTAGGTCGGTAATGAACTCCTTCATCCAGACTGCTTCCTGTGCTGCCTCCGAGGCTGCCATGTATTCCGCTTCACATGTAGATCCCGCCACGACGCTTTGCTTGCAACTGCACCAGCTTACTGCTCCTCTATTCAAAATATACACGTATCCGGTTTGTGACTTCGAGTCATCCGGATCTGTGTCGAAGCTAGCGTCGACGTAACCCTTTACGACGAGCTCTTCGTCACCTCCATAAACAAGAAACATATCCTTAGTCCTCTTCAGGTACTTCAGGATATTCTTGACCGCTGTCCAGTGTTCCTTGCCGGGATTACTTTGGTACCTTCCTACCAAACTTACGGCAAGGTTTACATCAGGTCTGGTACACAGCATGGCATACATAATAGACCCTATGGCCGAGGCATAGGGGATGACACTCATCTCTTCTATATCTTCTGCCGTGGTCGGGCATTGAGCCGTGCTCAATTGCACACCTTGCAATACAGGCAAGAACCCCTTCTTGGACTGATCCATACTGAACTTCTTCAATATCTTGTCAAGGTATGTACTCTGTGAAAGACCAATGAGGCGTCTTGATCTATCTCTATAGATCTTGATGCCTAATATATAAGCAGCTTCTCCAAGGTCCTTCATTGAAAAACATTTATTCAAATAGGCCTTTATACTTTCCAAGAATTCTATATCATTTCCCATCAATAATATGTCATCCACATATAATATGAGAAATGCTACAGAGCTCCCACTCACTTTCTTGTAAACACAGGCTTCTGCATAAGTCTGTGTAAACCCAAACGCTTTGATCATCTCATCAAAGCGAATGTTCCAACTCCGAGATGCTTGCACCAGCCCATAGATTGAGCGCTGGAGCTTGCATGCTTTGTTAGCATTCTTAGGATCGACAAAACCTTCCGGCTGCATCATATACAACTCTTCCTTAAGGAAGCCGTTAAGGAATGCCGTTTTGACGTCCATCTGCCATATCTCATAATCATAGTATGCGGCAATTGCTAACATGATTCGGACGGACTTCAGCTTCGCTACGGGTGAGAAAGTCTCATCGTAGTCAACCCCTTGAACTTGTCGATAACCCTTAGCGACAAGTCGAGCTTTGTAGATGGTCACATTACCATCTGCGTCCGTCTTCTTCTTAAAGATCCATTTGTTTTCTATGGCTCGCCGCTCATCGGGCAAGTCAGTCAAAGTCCATACTTTGTTTTCATACATGGATTCTATCTCGGATTTCATGGCTTCTAGCCATTTGTCGGAATCCGGGCCTGCCATCGCTTCTTCATAGTTCGAAGGTTCACCGTTGTCTAACAACATGATTTCCAGGACAGGGTTGCCGTACCACTCTGGTGCGGAACGTGTCCTTGTGGACCTACGAAGTTCAGTGGCAACTTGATCCGAAGCTTCATGATCATCATCATTAACTTCCTCCCCCGTCGGTGTAGGCACCACAGGAACATTTTCCCGTGCTGCGCTATTTTCCGACTCGGAAGGGGTGACTATCACCTCATCAAGTTCCACTTTCCTCCCACTCAATTCTTTCGAGAGAAACTCCTTCTCTAGAAAGGACCCGTTCTTGGCAACGAAGATCTTGCCTTCGGATCTGAGGTAGAAGGTGTACCCAATAGTTTCCTTAGGGTATCCTATGAAGACGCATTTTTCCGATTTGGGTTCGAGCTTTTCAGGTTGAAGCATCGCATCCCCAAACTTTTAGAAACGACAGCTTAGGTTTCTTCCCAAACCATAATTCATACGGTGTCGTCTCAACGGATTTAGACGGTGCCCTATTTAAAGTGAATGCGGCAGTCTCTAAAGCATAACCCCAAAATGAGAGCGGTAAATCGGTAAGAGACATCATAGATCGCACCATATCCAATAGAGTGCGATTACGACGTTCGGACACACCATTTCTCTGAGGTGTTCCAGGCGGCGTGAGTTGTGAAACTATTCCACATTTCCTTAAGTGTGTACCAAATTCGTGACTTAAATATTCTCCACCACGATCTGATCGTAAGAATTTTATTTTCCTGTCACGTTGATTCTCGACTTCACTCTGAAATTCCTTGAACTTTTCAAAGGTTTCAGATTTGTGTTTCATTAGGTAGACATACCCATATCTACTTAAATCATCAGTGAGAGTGAGAACATAACGATATCCTCCGCGAGCCTCAACGCTCATTGGACCGCACACATCGGTATGTATGATTTCCAATAAGTTGGTCGCTTGCTCCATTGTTCCGGAGAACGGAGTCTTGGTCATCTTACCCATGAGGCATGGTTCGCACGTGTCAAATGATTCGTAATCAAGAGACTCCAAAAGTCCATCTGCATGGAGCTTCTTCATGCGCTTGACACCAATGTGACCAAGGCGGCAGTGCCACAAGTATGTGGGACTATCGTTATCAACTTTACATCTTTTGGTATTCACACTATGAACATGTGTAGCATCACGTTCGAGATTCATCAAGAATAAACCATTGACCAGCGGGGCATGACCATAAAACATATCTCTCAAATAAATAGAACAACCATTATTCTCAGATTTAAATGAGTAGCCATCTCGAATTAAACGAGATCCAGATACAATGTTCATGCTCAAAGCTGGCACTAAATAACAATTATTGAGGTTTATAACTAATCCCGTGGGTAGATGCAGAGGTAGCGTGCCGACGGCGATCACATCGACCTTGGAACCATTCCCGACGTGCATCGTCACCTCGTCTTTTGCCAGTCTCCGTTTATTCCGTAGTTCCTGATTTGAGTTACAAATATGAGCAACCGCACCGGTATCAAATACCCAGGAGCTACTGCGAGTACTGGTAAGGTACACATCAATTACTTGTATATCACATATACCTTGGGTGTTGCCGGCCTTCTTCTTGTCCGCTAAATATTTGGGGCAGTTCCGCTTCCAATGACCACTTCCCTTGCAATAAAAGCACTCAGTCTCGGGCTTGGGTCCATTCTTTGACTTCTTCCCGGTAACTGGCTTACCGGGCGCGGCAACTCCCTTGCCGTCCTTCTTGAAGTTCTTCTTACCCTTGCCCTTCTTGAACTTAGTGGTTTTATTCACCATCAACACTTGATGTTGTTTTCTGATCTCTACCTCAGCTGATTTCAGCATTGAATACACCTCGGGAATGGTCTTTTCCATCCCCTGCATATTGTAGTTCATCACAAAGCTCTTGTAGCTTGGTGGAAGCGACTGGAGGATTCTGTCAATGACCGCGTCATCCGGGAGATTAACTCCCAGCTGAGACAAGCGGTTGTGCAACCCAGACATTCTGAGTATGTGCTCACTAACAGAACTGTTCTCCTCCATTTTACAGCTGAAGAACTTGTCGGAGACATCATATCTCTCGACCCGGGCATGAGCTTGAAAAACCAGTTTCAGCTCCTCGAACATCTCATATGCTCCATGTTTCTCAAAACGCTTTTGGAGACCCGGTTCTAAGCTGTAAAGCATGCCGCACTGAACGAGGGAGTAATCATCAGCACGCTGCTGCCAAGCGTTCATAACGTCTTGGTTCTCAGGGATTGGTGCTTCACCTAGCGGTGCTTCTAAGACATAATCTTTCTTGGCTGCTATGAGGATGATCCTCAGGTTCCGGACCCAGTCCGTGTAGTTGCTGCCATCATCTTTCAGCTTGGTTTTCTCTAGGAACGCGTTGAAATTGAGGACAACGTGGGCCATTTGATCTACAATACATAGTGTAAAGATTTAGACTAAGTTCATGATAATTAAGTTCATATAATCAAATTATTTAATGAACTCCCACTCAGATAGACATCCCTCTAGTCATCTAAGTGAAACATGATCTGAACTCAACTAGGCCGTGTCCGATCATCACGTGAGACGGACTAGTCAAGATCGGTGAACATCTCCATGTTGATCGTATCTTCTATACGACTCATGCTCGACCTTTCGGTCCTCCGTGTTCCGAGGCCATGTCTGTACATGCTAGGCTCGTCAAGTCAACCTAAGTGTATTGCGTGTGTTCCGAGGCCATGTCTGTACATGCTAGGCTCGTCAATACCCGTTGTATGCGAACGTAAGAATCTATCACACCCGATCATCACGTGGTGCTTCGAAACGACGAACCTTCGCAACGGTGCACAGTTAGGGTGAACACTTTCTTGAAATTATTATAAGGGATCATCCTACTTGCTACCGTCGTACTAAGCAAATAAGATGCAAAAACATGATAAACATCACATGCAATCAAATAGTGACATGATATGGCCAATATCATCATGCTCCTTTGATCTCCATCTTCGGGGCACCATGATCATCTTCGTCACCGGCATGACACCATGATCTCCATCATCATGATCTCCATCATTGTGTCTTCATGAAGTTGTCACGCCAACGATTACTTCTACTTCTATGGCTAACCGTTTAGCAACAAAGTAAAGTAAATTACATGGCGTTATTCAATGACACGCAGGTCATGCAAAATAATAAAGACAACTCCTATGGCTCCTGCCGGTTGTCATACTCATCGACATGCAAGTCGTGATTCCTATTACAAGAATATGATCAATCTCATACATCACATATATCATTCATCACATCTTCTGGCCATATCATATCACATATATCACTTGCTGCAAAAACAAGTTAGACGTCCTCTAATTGTTGTTGCAAGTTTTTACGTGGTTTGTAGGTTTCTAGCAAGAACGATTTCTTCCCTACGTATGACCACAACGTGATTTGCCAATTTCTATTTACCCTTCATAAGGACCCTTTTCATCGAATCCGTTTCGACTAAAGTAGGAGAGACAGACACCCGCTAGCCACCTTATGCAACTAGTGCATGTCAGTCGGTGGAACCTGTCTCACGTAAGCGTACGTGTAAGGTCGGTCCGGGCCGCTTCATCCTACAATGCCGCCGAAACAAGAAACGACTAGTAGCGGCAAGAAGAATTGGCAACATCAACGCCCACAACTTCTTTGTGTTCTACTCGTGCATAGTAACTACGCATAGGCCTGGCTCATGATGCCACTGTTGGGAATCGTAGCATAATTTAAAATTTTCCTACGCTCACCAAGATGCATCTATGGAGTCTACTAGCAACGAGGGGAAAGGAGTGGATCTACATACCCTTGTAGATCGCGAGCGGAAGCGTTCCAATGAACGTGGATGACGGAGTCGTACTCGCCGTGATCCAAATCACCGATGACCGAGTGCCGAACGGACGGCACCTCCGCGTTCAACACACGTACGGTGCAGCGACGTCTCCTCCTTTCTTGATCCAGCAAGGGGGGAGGAGAGGTTGATGGAGATCCAACAGCACGACGGCGTGGTGGTGGATGTAGCGGCTCTCTGGCAGGGCTTCGTCGAGCTTCTGCGCGAGAGAGAGAGGTGTTGCAGGGGAGGAGGGAGGCGCCAAAGGCTGTAGTATGCTGCCCTCCCTCCCCCCCCTTTATATAGGCCCCCAAGGGGGGGTGCGCAGCCCTTGGAGATGGGATCTCCAAGGGGGGGGGCGGCGGCCAAGGGGGGAAGGGGTTGCCTTGCCCCCCAAGGCAAGGGGAAACTCCCCCCCTAGGGTTCCCAACCCTAGGCGCATGGGGGGGAGGCCCAAAGTGGCGCCCCAGCCCATTAGGGGCTGGTTCCCCTCCACTTTCAGCCCACGGGGCCCTCCGGGACAGGTGGCCCCACCCGGTGGACCCCCGGGACCCTTCCGGTGGTCCCGGTACAATACCGATAACCCCCGAAACTTTCCCGGTGGCCAAAACTGGACTTCCTATGTATAATTCTTCACCTCCGGACCATTCCGGAACCTCTCGTGATGTCCGGGATCTCATCCGGGACTCCGAACAACTTTCGGGTTTCCGCATACATATATCTCTACAACCCTAGCGTCACCGGACCTTAAGTGTGTAGACCCTACGGGTTCGGGAGACATGCAGACATGACCGAGACGCCTCTCCGGTCAATAACCAACAGCGGGATCTGGATACCCATGTTGGCTCCCACATGTTCCACGATGATATCATCGGGTGAACCACGGTGTCGAGGATTCAATCAATCCGTATGCAATTCCCTTTGTCAATCGGTATGTTACTTGCCCGAGATTCGATCGTCGGTATCCCAATACCTAGTTCAATCTCGTTACCGGCAAGTCTCTTTACTCGTACCGCAATGCATGATCCCGTGACTAACGCCTTAGTCACATTGAGCTCATTATGATGATGCATTACCGAGTGGACCCAGAGATACCTCTCCGTTTACACGGAGTGACAAATCCCAGTCTCGATCCGTGCCAACCCAACAGACACTTTCGGAGATACCCGTAATGCACCTTTATAGTCACCCAGTTACGTTGTGACGTTTGGCACACCCAAAGCACTCCTACGGTATCCGGGAGTTGCACGATCTCATGGTCTAAGGAAAAGATACTTGACATTGGAAAAGCTCTAGCAAACGAAACTACACGATCTTTTATGCTATGCTTAAGTTGGGTCTTGTCCATCACATCATTCTCCTAATGATGTGATCCCGTTATCAATGACATCCTATGTCCATAGTCAGGAAACCATGACTATCTGTTGATCAACGAGCTAGTCAACTAGAGGCTTACTAGGGACAGGTTGTGGTCTATGTATTCACACATGTATTACGATTTCCGGACAATACAATTATAGCATGAATAATAGACTATTATCATGAACACAGAAATATAATAATAACCATTTATTATTGCCTCTAGGGCATATTTCCAACAAGTTTCGTCGGCACGACGGCGTGATGACGGTGATGATGAAGCTGCCGGCGCAGGGCTTCGCCTAAGCACCGCGACAATATGACCGAGGTGAGTTATGGTGGAGGGGGGCACCGCACACGGCTGGAAACAATCAACTTGTTTGTTCTAGGGTGCCCCCTGCCCCCACATATAAAGGAGTAAGGGGGAGGCCGGCCGGCCCTTGTGGCACGCCAGGAGAGGAGGAGTCCTCTTCCAGGACTCCCCTTTCCTACTCCTACTAGGAGGGGGAAAGGAAGGAGGAGAGGGAGAAGGAAAGGGGGGCGCCGCCCCCCCTTCCCTAGTCCAATTCGGACCAGAGGGGGAGGGGGGCGCGGCCTGCCCTGGCCGACCCTCTCTCTCTCCACTAAGGCCCATGTGGCCCATTAGTTCTCCCGGGGGGGGGGGGTCCGGTAACCCTCCGGCACTCTGGTTTTCTCCGAAATCACCCGGAACACTTCCGGTGTCCGAATATAGCCGTCCAATATATCAATCTTTATGTCTCGACCATTCGGAGAGTCCTCGTCATGTCCGTGATCACATCCGGGACTCCGAACTATCTTTGGTACATCAAAACACATAAACTCGTAATACCGATCGTCACTGAACGTTAAGCGTGCGGACCCTACGGGTTCGAGAACTATGTAGACATGACCGAGACACGTTTCTGGTCAATAACCAATAGCGGAACCTGGATGCTCATATTGGCTCCCACATATTCTACGAAGATCTTTATCGGTCAAACCGCATAACAACATACGTTGTTCCCTTTGTCATCGGTATGTTACTTGCCCGAGATTCGATCGTCGGTATCTCAATACCTAGTTCAATCTCGTTACCGGCAAGTCTCTTTACTCGTTCCGTAATGCATCATCCCGCAACTAACTCATTAGTCACATTGCTTGCAAGGCTTATAGTGATGTGCATTACCGAGAGGGCCCAGAGATACCTCTTCGACAATCGGAGTGACAAATCCTAATCTCGATCTATGCCAACCCAACAAACACCATCGGAGACACGTGCAGAGCACCTTTATAATCACCCAGTTATGTTGTGACGTTTGGTAGCACACAAAGTGTTCCTCCGGCATTCGGGAGTTGCATAATCTCATAGTCATAGGAACATGTATAAGTCATGAAGAAAGCAATAGCAACATACTAAACGGTCAAGTGCTAAGCTAACTGAATGGGTCAAGCCAATCACATCATTCTCTAATGATGTGATCCCGTTCATCAAATGACAACTCATGTCTATGGCTAGGAAACTTAACCATCTTTGATTAACGAGCTAGTCAAGTAGAGGCATACTAGTGACACTCTGTTTGTCTATGTATTCACACATGTACTAAGTTTCCGGTTAATAAAATTCTAGCATGAATAATAAACATTTATCATGATATAAGGAAATATAAATAACAACTTTATTATTGCCTCTAGGGCATATTTCCTTCAGTAAGACATATGCACTCTAGCTATCTTATTGTCTTTCATGCTTAGTAACCCGTGAGCATATGCTATCTTGTGCCAGTTACTTTATGCTCATAGTTATTATCTTGCCTGCTTGCTTAGTGTTAGGTTCATTATTGCAAGATATGCCTTGTCTATAAAATATAGGGGGAGTGTTGATCTTAGTATGTGTGC
The DNA here is from genome assembly GCF_018294505.1 of Triticum aestivum. Lineage (NCBI taxonomy): Eukaryota > Viridiplantae > Streptophyta > Magnoliopsida > Poales > Poaceae > Triticum > Triticum aestivum. Next base: position 593,210,140 of record NC_057799.1, on the reverse strand, counting down.
CGTGCAGTCCAAAGCACTTCTCTAGAGTGCACACATCTAGGGGGAGCCCGTCTATATTTTATAGATGGTGGGTTTGCCTATGTTTCATTTTATATCCCGTTGTGCAAATCCCATATTGTCATCTATCCACCAAAAAGGGGAGATTGTAAGGGCATATTTATGCCTTAGTAGTTTTGGTGATTGATGACAATGTTTTTGTGGACTAACCGTGTGCAGTGAGCATTTTAGAGATACCATGTCTAAGCACAGGACGATTTGGTGCCCCTCAGAGCTTATTGAAGACGGCGTTTCTCTACGTTTCTTTTCGGTGGATTTGAGTCGTAGGAAAGCCGTACTATTAAGAGGGGGTCCGCGTTGGAAAGGTTTGGGTGGAATCAACACGTACACGTCTGTTCCTTTTTGCACCGTCTTTCCTTGGCTCTTTGGAGCATCCTCCGTCTCTCCGTGTCTCTGCAAAATGAAGAACTCCTAGTGTTGCTGATCTGGGGCATGCGGTAGTACTGCTCTTCGGAGCGGTAGTACCGCAGGCCCTTGCGGTAGTACCGCTCCTTGGGAGCGGTAGTACCGTGGCCTCAGGCCAGGCGCAGCTGCTCGAGCGGTTGTAGGGGCGGATGTAATTTTTTACATCCGCGCCCTACGCCGTAGTACCGCTCCGTTGGCGCGGTAGTACCGTGGGCTCTAGCCAGGCGCAGCAGCATGAGCGGATGTTGGGGCAGATGTAATTTATGTCCTGCTTTGGATTTTATGTGCCGGCTGTAGATGCTTTGATGCAGGACATGGCTCTCGTCATGCAACATACCAAGCTTCTAGTTATCGTGTAGTCGGATTCTTCTGTGGCCCTATCGATCTTCACTGATGAATCACTTGTTCGATCTCCGTATAGTCATCTTGCTTTGGAGATCAAATCCTTGAGAGAGAACCAGGAGTTTCTTCCACAAAAGTTTCATCGAAGTCAAAATAGAGTAGAAGATTATTTGGTATAGTCGTACCAACGGTAGCACAAAGTAGATGATATGCCGGCTCAGTCCCTCGAAGGCGCTCATAGGGGTAGGGTGTGCATTTATAGAGGGTGAGTGTATGCGCGTATGTATGAGTGCTTGCGTCTGTACTGTGTTCAAAAAAGAAAAACCGTAGCGCAAAGTGTGGCTACACAGAAGGCCCACATGTACCGATGAATTCCTGGTGACTGTAAATTTGTAATCTTGAAATAAAACTCTTTTACCCCACAAAAAAAGAAAGAGATATGAAGGTGTTACGAAAGGAAAAACAAAAAGAAAAAACTTGATTTATTTTTGAAGGAAAAAAATTGATTTATATATAAAAGGTAGAAGAGCGAAAGAGAAAGGTGGGGAGGGGGCCCGGCCGAGGCGGAACGGAACGCTCGGAAATATAAAAACGGCCAGCCCAGCGTGCAGGCAGCCGGAAGCAAACAACACAGAAACGCCCCCGCAGCAGCTGCTGCTGCACAGCCCAGCCGCCCCCGTCCCCTATCCAGTCCAGAAACGCACACTCCCACGCGCAGCCAGCGGAGCAGAGCACTGACTTCACCGCCGCAGCGGCTCACCCGAGGAGGCGCCGGCGGCGGCTGGAGGGGAGCGGAGGAGCGAGCGAGCCACCCGATCCGACCATGACCAAGTCCAAGAACGGCTGCCTCAAGATCCTCTGCGGCGGCGCCGGATCCGACGCCACCGCCGGCTCCGACCCCGAGACCGACTCCCACGCCGACGAGGTGGGTGCCCCCCTGCCCGTCGCACGCCGAATGCGGCGTCTCCGCGTGCTCCCAGCCGCAGTGTACCCGTGCCGTTCCTGCTCGTCCAAGCTGCTTGCTTTTTTTTTCTTCCCCTTCTTTTGGGCGGGTTCGAGCTGGCGGTGCGCTTGTTTTCGGCAGATCTCCGCCCGGCGCGCGTGGCGGAGGCGGGTGCTGGTAGATCCAGCGCCGGTCCGCGGCGGGGGGCCGAAACGGCCACCAATTCGGGAGATTCCCCCGGCGCTCCGGCGCCGCGCACCACTAGCTCGGCTCGCGGGCGTGAAATTTCGATTTCAAAACTGGGTGGCGGAGCTGCCCCATGGTTAAATTGCTGCACGCACCTGAATTTACAAATTCCCTCTTTTTAAGCCTGTTTTCTTTCCATTTTCTGCTGAGTGGCTCTAGCTTAGGAGGTTGCTGTTTGTGTCGTCTCGATCCCATGCAGCATGGGATCTGGTGGCCTAGCGCCATGATGCCGCCATGCTACGCGCACTGTGCATACCTCTTGGCCCGGTGCGTCCCGTCCTTCCCCTCCCCATCCCCGGGGTTGGATTTTGCTAACCCTTGTCCCCCCTGATTTGACATTTTTTGTTCTAAAAACTTTTGGCCACTTTCTTTCCCCCACTGTGAGAATCATGGATTCAGGAGGACACGGCTTTGCTCTCTGGACCGCAAGTCCTGCCGAGCAGGTCGGCTGGTGAGGATCTTGGATTATTAAATCCACGTGCTATTCCGGAAAATTCGCGTATCAGCGGAAATTCTGCGCCCCGTGTGGTGAAATGGGATCTGTAGTTTTGGGTGTTCATATGACAGCCTAGAGGGGCTGTCGTCGTTGAACTATGCGATAATTTGTTTCCCCCCGTATTTACAAATTTCATACAGATTCAGTTTGGTTTGGATAAGAATAGGAATGAACTGATGGATAGCTGGTAGTGGTACCACTATCAAACTATAGTTAAGAAGTTCACCAAGAAACGGACACATTAATAAACGAAAGGATACGTTTATAATAGAAAGCAATTAATGTGCTGTTTTGTTCAAATTTCTGATGGTGACTGAAGAAGAATTTGCTTGCATTTTTTTGCCCTTTTACCTCCTAGTATCTGAATTTTACTTCACTAGCTGAGAAGTATTTCCTGCTTTGAAGGTTCACTCGATTCACTGTTGTCACTTCTTATTTTTGCAGTGCTCTGTCATTTTTGTCATGTGAAAGTTCTGACAAGGATTCTGTTTCCCTCTTCCTTATATCAAAGTACACGATTTTTTTCATACTAATGGCTGATGCACATCTTGTTTTTTCCAGAGCAAGGCAATATCAGATAAAAGCAGATGGAGCTTTCGAAGGAGGTCTACAAGGCACCGAGTTCTCAAGAACTCTGATATATCCGAGCCCGAAACTCTAAGTTCGAGCAAAGCAAAAGCTGATGTTGCTCCAAGCAACAATGTCTACTCTTCGACATACTCTTATGCCTCAGAGAAGCCCCTGCATCTAGAGAAGCCAGATGAGAAGATTGTGCTTCAAGAGAAGCTAGATGAGAAATCTCTACACGAAGAGAAGCCCGATGAAAAGCAGACAGAGAAGACAACTGAAAAGCCAGTGGACCAGATAATTGAAAGGTCAATTGAACAGCCAGATGAAAAGATAACCGAGACACCGAGTGAAGAGCCAGCTGAAAGGATATCTGAAGAACCAATTGAAGAGCCAGATGAAAAGGATGTTGAGAAACTTGATGAAAAGCCAGATGAAAGCATCTCTGTTTCGCCAACTGAGGTGAAGCAGGATGAAACTGCCTCACTTGTTGATAGAAGCGTTCCAGACCCTGAGGAAGATCATGTGGAGTCTGCTGCTATTGTCATTCAGTCTGGCATCAGAACATACAACGTATGTTATACTATTTTGGCACCTATTATTATGTTCACTACAGTATTTCCTGTTAAATGTTAGTACAGTACTAAGCGTTTACATGACTGCAGGCAAGGCAAGAGCTATCGAATCATAAGGATCTTGTGAAACTGCAAGCTGTGATACGCGGGCATCTGGTTAGGCGGCAGGCTGCAGAATCTTTACAATGCTTGCTTGCTATTGTTAAAACTCAAGGGCTTGTCCGGACTCATCAAGCACAACAATCTTCAGGAAGGTTTCAGGTGAGTAAAGCATTCTTATTTAATATATTTTCATTTATAGCATATGTATTATCACCCACATTGCTTCTGGGAGGAAACATCATGACATCAACTTTACTCAATAGAATTTACCTTTACAAAGTCCTTTAGCTAGCAACCAGGTCCGTCTATTTATTGCTTGTGTCATGAAATCTAAACTTTCCATCCAAGTTGTGATATCTGTCAACCTGCGAAATTCCATGCTTTGCCTAGTCATTACTTTCCGTGTTGATTCTATTCCTCTTTGCCAAATGTGCAAGATGATCCTGATCTTTTGTGTTATTATGCTGAGCAGCACCCTTGGATAGCCATTTTTCCGACCATGTTTTGCTTATTAATAATGGACTTCTGTTTTTTTACAGGATACTTTGGTCCGTTCTTCAAGTGAGAAATTGCTTCACAATGGATTTGCTCTCAAGGTGAGACAAAATAACTATTACCACTACTGGTACCATCTCACTATCTCTAGTTTGGATTTCCTCATGCTCACACAGTGTTATTTTCTGCCAGCTCATGGACAACATGTCAACTTCCAAATCCATGAACATAAGATGTGATGCTTCTGAAACTGATGCTACCTGGAAATGGATGGAGATGTGGACAACTCTGATTCTGCCAACCACTGAAGGCCACTTGCTTGAGAATGCAGAAAATAGTGGGTTGGTGGTTGAAAAGATGGAAGAGGATGCTCACCATGAAGAAAAGGTTGTTCCTTTGGACTCGGACATTTCTTTCCCCAAGTTAGTGCCTGATGATGTGGAGGAGACACAAAGGCCTTCTGAATCTAGTGCCTTTGTGGAAGAGACAACAAGGTCATTTGATTTGAGTGGATTGGAGGCTCCTGAATGTGTCCCAGAGGAAACCTCTATGTTGGAAATCAAAGATGATCCTGCACCAGAGTTGATCGAAAAGGTTGATGACGATGCTGAACAGTTGATCGATTCAAAGACAGAGAATGTTGTGGAGCAGTCTTTGGACTTCTCTGGCCAGCAATCTACCCAAACTGGTCCATCAAGGGAACCCAGTCCTGTTCCTGAAAAATCTGAACACCCCAGTGAGGATACAATGGATGCATATAATCTTGAGCAGTCACCGGAGATGGAAGCTAGAAGCGCAGCAAGAAAGGCCTGCAATCCAGCATTTGCTGCTGCACAGATGAAATTCGAAGAGCTGACTTCGGCAGTCAGTAGGTCCAACAGTTCATCTTTTCTGGATGTGCCAAGCAAATCGAAGGTGCATACTCCCCGTTCACTGGGCGGTACCTCACCCAAGCAAAATATTGAAACAGTCGCACCAGGAAGCGCAGTTGGTCATGATGCTAAAATCATACCTGCTGCTTCAGAATGTGGGACTGAGATTTCAATTTCATCTACACTTGACTCACCAGATAGATCAGAAGCTGATGGTGGTGAGATTGTAATGGAGATGGGGGCTCTTGGAGGTCGGAACTACGCCAGTGAGAATGCTGAGAAAGATACCCATGTTCTACATTCTGAAGTGAAGGACACATCCGAAGAAGTCGTCCAGCCAGAGAAAGAGGAAGAACTGAATGGTGATGTTGCTAACCCTCCCATTGCCACAGATCCTGTCCTTGAGCAAGCACATGTTGAATCAGGAAAGCCAGATTTGCATGACCAAATAGAGGAGTCTATAGGCTCATATGCCAAGTCACCTGAGGGAACTCCCATGAGCCGAACCACTTTTGCGGAATCTCAATGCACACCATCAAGCGAGATCTCTGTCAATACCAACAAGAGCAAGAGCAAGAGCAAAAAATCGAAGTCTCATGCAAGCAGAAGGTCGCTGACTAGCCCAGGCAGCAATTCAGTCGGACGAAGCAGCACCGATAATCTGTCAAAGGATTATAAGCATGCGAAGAGAGAGAGCTCAGGCAAGGTTGCCAAGTCTGACAACGCTGATCAAGAGCCTCGCATGAGCAACAGCACTCCATTGCCAAGTTACATGCAGTTCACAGAATCTGCAAGAGCAAAGGCGGCTGCTCTATCCCCAAAGTTAAGCCCAGATGTGCAAGACAACAACCCGAGAAAGAGGCATTCTTTGCCCATCACAAACGGTAAAAACGAAACATCTCCTCGCATGCAACGGTCATCTTCCCAAGCCCAGCAAAATGTGAAGAGCAGCGTTGCTGTTCCTCACAATCCATCTGGTAAGTGCTATAACCTTCAATAGGCCTTACACTCATGATATGCATTTCTGTTTGAAAGGTTTTGATCATTGTGAAGACATTTATCAATGTCTGTTCCACATACGCACAGTAATGTAATGTAGGAGTAGTTATTTTTCAGCAGTGTACGTCTGTCTTAAGGATCTTTTTATGTGCACAGATAAGAGGTGGAATATATGATGGATGGCAGCACATCGACGAGGTGCCATCAAATATCTAGAAGCACTCATCCCGCGCCCTTGTTTTCTCGTCGCAGGCCCTCTAATTCGTCAGTTGTTTCTTAATATTTTTTTCTTGGAATGCTGATGGAGAAGAGCAGCAGCTTCATCATATATGTACATTTGTTGGTTGATCTTATTGGTTGTGTTATTTGACTGATAGTGCTATTTCTTTTGTGTGTAATACATATCCTACTTGACTTGTATTGGAACGAGCAACAGCAGTGTGGATTTGAAAAATGATGATCTGTTATATTTGTTGCCGGTTGCCACTGATGTCGAATGAAGTTCATGTTGGTTTGGATCAAGTTTCTGTTTGTCAAATTCTGTGTATTTCTGTATGTTTAGGATCGCATCCAAAATATCAAAAAGTCCTGCAGTTAATGATAATGTGCAACTGCGTTTATCAAATGTCGCAATGGCAACGAGATCTTTAAAGAAGTTTTGTACTTTTACTAGATTTATTCAGAGTTGTTACCAACTTGCATGTTCCAGAATATGTTTATGCAATTGGTATGAGTTGATTTTGAGATTTACAAAGTACGTATAGGGTAAACACTAAACAATTATTGGTTGATTCATTCATTCAAAAATTACCGTTGACTAGTAAGCCCTTAAATTATAACTTGTTTGCAATCATCAGTTCATATTTACCATATGTACTCCCTCTGTAAACAAATGTAAGACGTTTTAGGTCACCGAGCGAGTACTATTTCTCAATGATATGTCATTATCTTTTTTTTGCGGGGGATATGTCATTATCTTTTTTTCATTAAGACTACATGTGTCATGCTGTTTTTTACCCATATAATATAATTGGGTTTTCAAAAACATTTTTAAAATAAAATACAGTTAATATGTCTGTCCTGTTACTACTTCTTTACACATGGAGAATTGATCGAGCGGGAGAAGAGTTCTACAATACAAGTACTCCCTCTGTAAACTAATATAAGAGTGTTTAGATCATTAAAATAGTGATCAATTAATTCTCACACAATACAATAAAAACAAGTGGACTAATTCTCTCCTCTTTTACCTCTTTGTTTCCTTTATAATGTATTTTCTCCCACAATTCCTTCGTTATTTCTTTTAGGATTTTTGACAATTTCCTCCTTAGTATCACAACATAACCAGCGACATACCCGTCAACTATGAAAGTGTTTGTGTAACTTTGTCGATCTCAAAATGGTGCGCCAGCTCAGTGTCTCGAAAGTGCTCACAGGGGTAGGGTTTGCACATCTGTGTTCATATGGATGAGTGTATGAACGTTTGCGTCTGTACTATATTAAAAAAACCAGCGACATTGCCTTACAATTTTTTTGCCGTACGGTACCGCTCTGCCTTTAGCGTTACGACATTGCTTTACTTTTTTTTTTCTGAGAACAAGACAATGCTTTACCTGGGCCCTTAATATTTGCACGGGCCACCAAACCAAGGCCCTCATTTGATTGAGCCCGGGGCCTGCTCCTGATGCGAGCCCATTGTCCTGACGTCTGCTGACCTCCATCATTCAGATTGTCTCAAAAAAAATAAAATCCCTCCATCATTCAGAATTCTCTCTCTCTCAAGGAAGAAAAAAAACCCTCCATCAATCAGAAGGGGAAAAAAAGGATCAACCCAGTCTGTTCGCCGTCATTTCGCCTTCCGGTCGCCCCGCCGCCCCCTCCGGTCGTCCAGCGGCCGCGCTCGCTCCGCCTCTTGTCTCACCGCCGCTCCTGCGATGTGGTAAAGGCTCCCGCCCCCCTCTCAGCTCGCCAACGCTGCTGGCCATTTGATTTCCTAACCCTACCCCTTTAGGTTTAGGGCTTAGGTTTCGCGTTCCTCGTGGTAACCAGCTTTCGGTTCGTAGCTCATGCGAGAGACGACGGGGGAAGGGTAGGATATTGTAGTATTTTATTTACCACTTGATTCGCATATGCCGTCTCGTCTGCAAGTTCAATCACACTTGGGGAGGGGATTACCCGAACATGGCCTGAGTAAAACTTTGGTGTATTTGGGCGTTTGTTGGTCAGTCGCCACATTGCCAAGTAAAATTAATAGGTGCCCTGTTAACTGCAGATCGTGCGTCGTCGGCGATGGCAATGCCAACACCATGTGCCGCGCAGGGTAGTCAAGCCGAGCCCACTGTCGTTGCCGGTGCCGGTGCTGTTGTCCTGCCTGAAGATGTGCTGCGTGACATCCTCCTGCGCCTGCCGGCAAAGACGCTGTGCCGCTTCCGAGCCGTGTGCCGATCCTGGAGGTCCTTCCTGTCCGACCCGCTCTTCATCGCAGCGCACAAGTCGAAGCACCCTGGGCCGCTCATTGTCACATGCATCCGTGATCTGCTTGGGGACGGAGGAGGGACTGTCAACATAATGGACTTGTCTGGCCATGTTGTTAGGCGGATGACCACCAGCATAGAGGATGCCACATTGCTGTGCACACGCCTGGACCTCATCTGTGTCACCGGACAGGAGAACTGCTACACAAATGGTCACGTAATTGACCCGGCCACAGGGCATACTCTGGCTTTGCCCTACAAGCGCGCGCATGTCAGAGCTTTCTTCTCCTATGCATTTGAGTTGGGACAGGTTGTCTCCACGGGAGAGTACAAGGCCCTCCGCTGCGTTAGCGTCAATAGCTGGAGTCACGGCTCTGAGCCGATGATCTCTGAGGTCATCACCCTTGGTGGTGGCGGTGGCGATCGTCATGCAAGATGGAGGGAGAGACCATGTCCTCCATGCCCTGTCACTAGTGCCTCGAAGAAAAGTGTGGTTGTCAATGGAGTTGTCTACTTCTTGTTGGATTTCGGAAGCCACCGCTTTACATATAGTGGAGACCGCGTCGAGCCATGTAGCGTTGCTTGTTTCGACCTGGAGACAGAGGAGTGGATGGGCACTCTCCGACGTCCAATCCAAGTGCGCAGCTTTGTCGAGTCCTTCAATGGAATGTGCAGTTACAGTGATCTATACTGTAAGCTCTCGCTGGTCAATATGAATGGGTTCTTGGTTATGGTCCAGGATCCTTTGGCTTACCCTTTGGACCTGCCTTTGGACCTGTGGTTTTTGATCGACATTGAGAAATGTCTCTGGGATAGGAAGTACAGCATAGCTTTTCAATACGAAAATCTCTTTGCACAATCCTTGCTGATTCTGGAAGACGGTAGAATAGCCATCGGTGCATCAAATTTGCTGCGAATATATGACCCAGTTTCAGAGAGCTACACTGAATTTCAGATGGCAGGATCCAGATTGTTTGCTATATACACAGGAAATCTGTTGAGTTTGACGAGCAGTTTTACCTCTAAGGTGAGTATTGTTTATCTTTTATTCTGTTTTCTCAGGCACAATTTCTCTGTGCAACGTAAGGAGAATTCTAGATTATTGGCATGTGGATTTCTCCACCTATGCTTTTCAGCAATTTCCCAAATTTCCTAGTGATTCGAATGAATTGTTAAGAAAACAATGTCTATAGTCACTAGGCGAACCATGACATTTCATTGATTTTATTGTTGCAGTTATTGAACTGTACAATTTGGGGCCACTACAGCTTTCAATCCAACTGAAATTTAGACTCTTGAAGCTTTTGTTAGATTTTGATTGGAGTGTCACCCTATGAATAAGAGAATTTAATAGTTCCTGTGGCATGTGCATTGAAGTTAAAAATGTTGGCAAGCATATTTCCAAAGCAAACCAAGGGTCCGATTTAAAATACCACAGCGACACTAGCAACCACATTGCGTCAAGCTTTGTGCAGTGTACTTTTTCGTAGTGCTCTTTCCTGTATAGATCTTTCTGGTTTACTCTGTGATGTTATGGAATATAGATTGACACGTGCCTTCTCTTTCTTGGGTGAGCTAGTTTGCTCCGTTCTTTTATTATTATTATTGCCATTAAATATTAATTTAGCAAGTTAACTGTAATGATTATCACCAATGCAAGAGGCTAAGTAATTTCTAGCTCCTTTGTTTCCCTAAAAGCTGTGGTTTCAGTCTCTTAGGCATAAGTAGTCAAACTTTCAAAACAGAGTACCAATATGTTTTTTTTTCTGAAATAAATACTTAGATCATAAATTTGTCTAGGTAAGTACTTTCACAATATAGTTTGTTTGATGCTACTAGTCAATGTGTACGTGCATTGCACGTTAATTTGGAAGTATATTAAGTGCATGCGGATAAGTAGGATATTATTTACGTGTTATTATGTGATTAACACTATATTTGACATGAAATTAACTACATGCTAAACGTGTTGAGCGCTCGACACTGAAGCAGTCTAGGTAGTTGGATTGACCTGATTTGATGGCCAGGATTTGTTGGATCTGCCCCTTTGGGTCTTTTTATATTGGTATAGATAAACATATTGCAATAAAAACTAGTAGTCAAAATTGTGTTTTGAAGTCCGAAACGGGGTTGGGGGCTTATTGGTGTTCCTAGTTTTTTTTCGCTAGTTTTTGGTGACTTTAGTAGGCCTTGCATTGATGTGTTGTCTAAAAAGCTTGATTACCCCCTTTTTATTCATCCTTGGTTCTGTTTGACAGAGTGTTCTTAAACGAGAAGGGACATTGCCCAATGGTGGGCAGTGATCTTTCGCCACTTCAGCATTTTGGCATTAATCGTCAACACTTGGTTTGCATGAGGTCCGACTGTCTTCTTTTGTTCTTGCAGGCAAAACGTTGTGCGACATGCGGGTGCTACTTTATCCCCGAAGCCGACCAACATTGCGAAGAGTGTATGTGGCATCTGTATTGGCTGTCGGAGGATCCCTATTCAGAGTACCACAAATCACGAATGCCACTAAGCTTGAGTGTCACCCCTCTTTTCCCTGAAAAATAGTTCTCAGTTTCAGCCTATTTGAGACGCAGGTGGTGTGGTATCCACTTTCTAGAGGTTATGTACCGTTTGAGATGTATTTGGTCTAGACTGCACGTGGAGTGCCTTAGTTTGTGACAAAATGCATGTTGCCAGACTCAATGTTTTGTGTTTCGGTATTATTTTGGCGCTCTATATGCTTTGTTGCAACGTAACTTTCTATTTTGTCAACATCAGTGTTGGCGGGTCCTCTTGTGGTTTGGACCAACTGTGCTGTCTTAATGCAGTGACCCGCTTGGTCTAATTGAATCTCAGTATAGTGGTTGATTCACATGATTTTTGTTAGTTTTACTAAACTTATTCATGAACTTTTTTACCAACGATTAGTAAACCCTTGTATCATGAGTTCTCTCAAATGGTACCTATTTCCGCCATTTCGCCGTCCGGTCGCTCTACCTCCCATTTTCCTTCGCCACCCGCCTTAGGCCTTTTGGTGTCCGATCTAGCCTTGCTGTCGCTGTAAACTCACTACCCTCTCCTCTCACCTACTAGATAGGAAGTGCGGCTTGCCGCACCCCACCCGCCCCCGCAATAGCCAACCTGGTATGAGACATTTTTTTATTTCATACATTTATACAATGAAAAGCAATGGTGCAAATGTTCAGTATGTTACAACAAAAGTGCAAAGGTTCAGTAGTTCACAATAATACATTCAGCTATCTAAGCATAGTTCTCAGGAAGAATACTTGTGTGGGATAAGGGAAGCTAATGATGCCTGTGATGCCGCAAATTCAAGCACTCGCCTACAATGAACCCCATTCAAATCCACTGAAGCATCCAATTGCTGCAGTAGACCAAGAGGAAAATAGCAAATTAGCTCACCGGCTCACCAAAAGGTAAAAAGAAAAACAATGAAATAAAATCCAAGAACACGACCTACACTACCATGGGTGAGTAGATAACGAAGAAATTAGCTCATATTTTTAGTATAACCAACAATTACTTTTACACATAGTAATCAGAAGAGTATTTGTAACCAAATGCATCTTTATTCTCGTATGTAGTTCAATGGACATAAAGCAAAATGTTAGAACTCTTTTCAGTTCCTAGACATTCTCATTTGTTAGGCAAATTGTTATGTACATACTTTCACGTTGCTGCTACAATTCACCTTCTCTGCCACATCACCGATGTTTTTGCACAAATAAGAATCTCAAATAACTGAAAGTACCAACACAAAAGCAATAAATAGGCATTGCTTCAGAGAGAGAAAAGTTACATTGGGCTTGGGCTCATTTCTTCCATGTCCGGCGGCCTTCCGCTCGAGTTCCTTCCAATATCATCCGAGGAGGCTTCAAAAAGAGCATTGTATATTTATACAAATTTCTTTCGCGCAGAGTGTCCACAACCACGTGCACAACTTTGTTCAGTATTGTCGCATGGGCATGGTTCCCCTGCAAAAAATATAGCAATACGAGAGATTATATAATCATGTAGATATAATATTGTAGAAAAGGACCTAGCATCAATGCATACTTTTTGGGAACGGGACTAAAAGGCAATGATATATAACAATTGCAAGGGCACAATTCCTCCTATGAAAGGTACATGTGCCTAAGGTAGCTTGTGTCCTTGTAGTGCTTGAGCTTGTCTCGTACACCATAGAAGCCAGTTCCTATTATTGCGTCTATCAAATGAAGTCTATTGCATGCATTAGAACAAAAACAGAATCACATAAAGCACAAAAAGGAATGCATGTGAGAGGAATAAAACACACATCACAATAGGATAGATAATAAATGGTGTAGCCGGGGGTGGAGTCACGAGGCATTATATTCAGGGCTAGGTTGAGTACCTCGATCTGGACGTCCAGCCAACGGGGATCTCCCTGCTCTGGACACACTTCCTCGCCGGCTTCTTCTTGTCATCCTTGTTGGCTTCCTCAGTGCCTCACTTGGTTTTGGCCTTGCCAACGGCGCCAGGCTTGGACTTGGCCTCCCACTTCCACTTGAGGTCGAAGTTGTCGTCGTTGGGGGAGGCGAGCTGTCTCCCACTTGAGAGCCTGCCCCCCGCCACATGGCTTCTCCCCGGTCGTCCACTTCACCTTGCGGCCCCCGGGGAGGCGGCGACGTAGGTGTACTTGCGGCAAGCCGGATGCGACCCCCGGGGAGCCGGCGGAGAGGGTCGCGAGCTAATCTTCTGGATAGACCGGTGTGCACACATGATTGTGCATGATAGAACTCCGTAAGCATGCACTTACAATTGAAGTACCTGTAACACAATAAGAATAAACTGTTGTAGAGCAATGTATCAAAATAAGGGGGAAATGCAAACTAATTAAAGGCTAAACATACAGAATGATTCAAAAGGCTAAAAATGATTGAAGGCTACAATAGGAATAAAATGTTGCAAAGAAATGAACCAAAATAAGAGCAATGAAGTTCAGATAGCAGGACCACTGACTGGCACAGTGCACTTGTGAGAATGTGAGATAAAGGATAATAGAACTGATATGATTATTTCAGATGAGGAAGTGCACAAATGAATGCTTGATGTTTAGTTAAACACATTTCAGTATTCTATATTTCTATTACCTTCGGCCCTTACTTTTCTATATTTTCTCTTCAAACCTCAATATAAACTTTAAGCCTGATAGCATATTCTACCATCCAATTGGCTTGTTCAGCTTGAGTACTCCATATGCATTTGGGCGATGGTTTTTCTATATACTGCTCGAATAAAACTATTGGACGATTTTGTTCATACATGTTCGTTTTTTGTTCATACATGTGTACTGCTCGACTAACAGTACTGAACAATTTTGCTAATACAAGTTTTCTTTTTTCTTCATACAAGTTAACAAAGAAAGTGGCATATGTGCCTAATTATATCCTTCGTATTTGTCTAGATCGCCTGGGAGACCTATATTATATGACAAAGAAGTATGCTACAGATAATTCAAGTAATTTTTATATCTTAGAAAATAAAGTGACATGCATTTTATAAAAGGCTTTGAACTGTAGTTTTTCCTCCTTTTCTCAAGTAGACACCAAAGTTAAAAATATGGGACCAAATGTTGGATAAACACAGGACATACATGGGTCAACTAACTAATGAAGACATCAGTTCTCAAAATGCTTGCCCTCACTACACCATGTGTGTAATAAATGTACGAAAGAAAAGGAAATCTGAGAACATCCATAAACTATAATTGCACCAAGCCGACGGTAATTAACATTTTCAGCAGTATGTGTTGTTGACCATGAAAAAAACAAGCTGGGTTCTACTCTGAGCCGTAGCATGGACATGACAAAATAAGAGGGAATCAAGAGACGGAGAGCGGCAGACAACAACCTGGAACACCCAGTGTGGGGATGTTAAGCAATGGAGAGCTAGGTCAGGTTGGAGGCGGTGGTGGAAGGCGTTGCGCGAGAAAGGAAGTGGGCATATCCAGCGCCGCTGGTGAGCACATCAGGCCACGACCTGGGCGTTCGACTAGCTGCTGCATGAGTGAAATCCCTTTTATTCTAAATATTTGACAACGAACAATCAAGTAAATATGCATGCACCAAAGCGTTTACCTTTGTTGATGCTAAGAGCAAGGAATTAAAGGTACCAACAGTGCAACACCCAGCTGCAATTTGTTAACAACCCACCAAACAAAAACTTCACCTAATAAATATCAAAGCTTTATATCAAAACAAATTGGCTTGCAGTTTTGGACGAATGTAAGGTGAATATACATCATAGAGGTGAACATACATGACGGTGTAGCACAAGATGGTGAAATACCTGATCGAGCTCCTTTTTTCTGATATCCATTGGTCTAATCTTTACGGTTTACACACACTTGAGTCCTGCATCATGTAAACCTTTGATCCATATAGCAACCGGGGATATTTTGATCCATAGTCAAATGCCAACTTCACAAATCTAATACTGGCAGCAAAAATCAGGCTATGACTGAACCGAACTTCCAAACAACCGTTCAGGGTCACAGAGATTCTACAAGATGAATTGATGGAAAATGGAAACATAAAATACACATTGGCATTGTAACCAAAATTTGCAAACCTGTGATGATGAAAAAAAATCCGAATACAACAAACTGTATCTCACCCATGCCATTTGAAGGTTCTGAGCCATCCAGATAAATTTTATACCAAGATTATGGATGCATTCCTGTAAAAGAATAAAATACATAAAAAGCAGTCATAAACTCAAGTGTAGGTCTGTTTAAAATGCGGATCAATTCTACATCACTTGTTTGTGAATCTCAAAGGAAACAGACCTAAACTGAGTGAATTAGTATGTGGTGTGCCCCAATATTATTTTTATCAACAGAAGAATAATATAGATTTAGGAAATTGAAAATCAAGTATTACCATTCATTTCAACAGAAAATAAATAGTTGGTGAACAAATATACATGTCTAAAATGTATGTACAGTATAGATATTAGAGTTTATGTTAAACGGAAATTAGTTTCAGGTTTTTCCTTTGTCAGCAAAATGCCTAGCAAAATGTTCATGCATAAATAATTGGAATTTATCGATACATTATCATCTATTTTTGTTCATGTACATCGGTTCAGAATCTATTCGACAACAAACAATACATAAAATGCATAAAAACTAAGTAAAAGAAATTATCGATGTTGAATCACACGAAGCATCAAGAGTAAGCATTCGAGAAAAAACACACTGCATGAGCCCAAACTGAACTATGGGTGTTCATCCAATTCTAAAAAGGAGGTATACAACTACACACACCGGATACTCGAGTTCATGGTAATAAATATTCAGAGAAGAAACATATCACGACAGTCATCGTAACTCATTTCATGAAACGGAAATCGCAAAAAGGGGGGAGATTCTTTCATGGAAGAATCTAAAATCATTCATTGGAAAACTAATATTGTTTATCTGCTACCAATTATATATATATCAAAACTGATGTATGTACATTATTAAAACAGAGCAAGTAACAGGAAGCACATTATTATTCTGAGCTAAAGTGTATGCAGATGGTACAAACACTTCAGGTATATTCTGATTATTCTACTGCCTCTAAGCCCAAAAGAATGAGCAAGAATAAATACATATATCTCAGAAAAATAGGATTACACATCTGAAGAATATAAATTTGTCTGATAAAATTCCACGCATGACTTGCAAAAGTACTTCTCTTCCCTTTGATCACTATTGTGATATAACCTGTTATTATCCACCTTGATTTATCATTTCTTATGGTAGAAAGCAGAAGATATAACCTATTATTTCTACACAAAAAGTAACAGGGTAATGTAGTGTGCTGAATATTGAAACCACATGTCTCCAGGAAGTATTGCACCACAGTCTTCACCAACAGAGAATCTACCACAGGAAAACCCAACAGGGAATTGATAGACCTTTGGATTGGAGTAGGCTAGTAGATCCGGTGAACCTACCTTGTCCGGCAGTGGATGAACTCGAGCCGGAGGCCATCGTGGTGCTGGGGCGCACGGCGATGGCGGAGAGTGGGCGAGGTGGTGGAGCTTCCCGTGAGCACCGCGCTAACCCTAGATCGGTAGGGATTGTAGGTGGGGATTGTGGCAGTGATTAACCTCGTGAATCGCGCCCCAGCCCCCACCTCTGTTTATATAGCGCGGGTCACAGGGGCCCACCAACCATGGTTTGGTTGGGCGCCCCCGATCAGGGCGCGAGTCAGGGGCCCGTTCGACCCGTTGGGCTCGAACGGGAGAGAGATCAACCTAACATTCTCCCCCTTGATCTCAACTTTACTTTTAACTTTATACTTTCTAGTTTATCTGTTTCATCACATATTGGTACATAGAGCATGTTTCATCGTCACGGCTTAATTGCCGTTAGAATCATACAGCTACAACATACTTTATGTCCAGAAACAAATTCTGTTCCTTTTGGGCCTATCCAGGAATCATAAGGCTTTCCCTTAAACCCATGCCGGCTAAGTGTTCCTTGAACACATTGGGTGGTAAGCCTTTCGTTAGCGGATCCGCAAGCATATCTTTTGTCCTTATATGCTCGAGACTTATAGTTTGATCCTGGATTTTATCTTTCACAACATAATACCTTATCTCTATTGTTTTGGCAGCATTACTCGACTTGTTGTTGTGAGCGTAAAATACTGCGGGCTGGTTGTCACAGTACATCTTTAGTGGTTTGTGAATACAATCTACCATTTTCAAGTCGGGTACAAATTTCTTTAGCCATATCGCCTGCCCCGTGGCTTCGAAGCATGCTATGAATTCTGCATACATCGTGGATGATGCAACTATCGACTGTTTGGAGCTTTTCCACGAAATAGCTCCCCCAGCGAGGGTGAATATGTATCCTGACGTGGATTTTCTATCATCTTTGTCCCCCGCAAAATCTGCGTCTGAATACCCTTTTATCTCTAGGGAATCACTTCTCCTGTATATTAGCATGTAGTCCTTCGTGCCTTGCGCATAACGCAATGCTTTCTTTACCATCTTCCAGTGCTCTAGGCCTGGATTCTCTTGATATCTACCGAGTACCCCGGTGATAAAAGCTAAGTCAGGGCGAGTGCACACTTGTGCATACTGTAAGCTCCCAACTGCCGAAGCATATGGTACTGCTTTCATTTGATCGATCTCATACTGGTTCTTGGGACATTGAAATTTCCCAAAACTATCGCCCTTGACTATTGGAGCAGGTGTGGCTTTACTCGCATGCATATTATACTTTTTAAGAACCTTTTCTAAATATGCTTGCTGAGATAGTCCTAAGACTCCATTGTTCCTATCTCGGTGAATTTCTATGCCCAAAACATATGATGCTTCACCAAGATCTGTTATGTCAAAATTTGAGGATAAGTATTTCTTTGTTTCTTGTAGTAGACTAACATCACTACTAGCAAGCAGGATATCATCCACATACAAGATTAGGAAAATATATTTCCCATTTTTAAACATTGCATAAATGCAATTATCCTCAATATTTTCTTTAAATCCAAAACTTTTAATCGTTTGATTAAACTTTAGATACCACTGCCGAGAGGCTTGTCTTAATCCATAAATGGATTTCTTCAGGCGGCATCCCATATTTTCCTTGCCTTCCATGATAAAACCCTTGGGTTGTTTCATGTAGACCTTTTCTTTTAAATCACCATTCAGAAATGCCGTCTTAACATCCATTTGATGTAACTCTAAATCAAAATGAGCAACTAATGCCATTATGATTCTGAAGGAATCCTTACATGAGACTGGAGAAAATGTCTCATTGTAATCTATCCCTTCTCTTTGTGTAAATCCTTTTGCCACGAGTCGTGCTTTATACTTTTCTATATTCCCTTTAGAGTCATACTTAATTTTGTAGACCCATTTACAGCCTACTGTTTTGGCTCCTTTGGGAATTTCCTCTAAGTCCCAAACATCTTTGGAACTCATCGATTTCATCTCGTCTTCCATTGCCTTCATCCACTTTGATGAATGAGGGCTTCTCATGGCTTCTTCATGTGAGGTGGGATCTTTTTCCATATGAACCATTTCTGTGTTATAAACTTTAAAGTCAGTAGAAATAGCTGACTTTCTTGGTCTTGTAGACCTTCTAAGGGCCTCAGTTTCTGGCACATATTGTGCCTCAACTTCTGGCACTTCTTCTAAAATTTGCTGTTGCACCTCCCTTTCATGATCAACAACGGGTTTAGTCGGCTCCTGACGGACAGGTTCCGGGTCTTCCCCCATAGCTGTCATGGGTGGAGTTGCAACTGGTAGTGAGAAAAATGGCTCCTGAATCATCGGATTAGGTGCATGCACCCTCTTCTCCTCAAGATCAATTTTCCGAGCTACCAAGCTCCCCCTCATCATTTCATCCTCTAAGAAGACTGCATGTCTCGTTTCTACAAACTTTGTATATCTGTCAGGGCAGTAGAAATGAAAACCTTTTGATTTGTCTGGATAGCCAATGAAGTGGCAACTTACTGTTTTGGGATCTAACTTCCAATGTTTGGATTAAACATTTTGGCCTCAGCAGGGCACCCCCACATCCTGAAGTGTTGTAGGGAGGGCATCCTTCCTGTCCATAGCTCGTACGGTGTTTTGGGCACCGACTTGCTTGGTACTCTATTGAGAATGTGAATGGCGGTTTTAAGCGCCTCCATCCATAATCACAATGGCAAGTTGGAATAACTCATCATGCTGCGCACCATATCCATAAGGGTACGGTTGCGCCTTTCAGCTACTCCATTTTGCTGAGGCTCGCCCGGCATTGAATACTGGGCTACTATGCCAGTCTCCTGCAAGAACTTCGCAAAAGGTCCAGGGACTTGGCCATATGGAGTGTGTCGACCGTAGTACTCTCCCCCACGGTCGGACCTTACTATCTTTATTCTTTTATCGTGCTGATTTTCAACTTCAGCTTTGAATATTTTAAATTTATCCAACGCTTCCGATCTTTCTTTGATTGGATAAATATAACCATAGCGAGAGTAATCATCTGTGAATGTTATGAACGAGTCATATCCATCCACACTTTTCACCGGAAATGGTCCACAAATATCAGTGTGAATGATTTCTAGTGTGCCTGTGCTATGGATTGCACCTTTTTTGATTTGTTTTACGTACTTTCCTTTAATGCAATCTATGCATTGTTCTAAGTCTGAAAATTCTAACGGAGGAAGAATTTCACTTTTGACTAATCTTTCTATTCTCCCCTTCGAAATATGGCCCAAGCGACAGTGCCATAATTTCGATGAGTCAAATGTTCCTTTTCTTTTCTTTTGTTCTTTATTCGACGCAGAAACATGTTCTTTCACATTGCAAACGGAATAAACTTTTTCACGAAGTGATAACAAATAAAGCTCATCATGTAGTAAAGCATCACCCACATAAGCATTATTTAACCAAATGGCACACTTGCCATCCAAAATAACATTCATAATTATCTTTGTCCAAGCAAGAAACACTTATTAAGTTTCTATGACATGATGGAACAAATAAAACATCTCTAAGTAGAAGATTGAATCCATCAGCTAACTCCAAGGAGATATCACCGACAGCTTCAACTTCTGCTTCAACTCCGTTCGCCACTTCAATGCGTCTTTCGCTTCTTAGCGTAGTCCGCGTCGAATGGAATCCCTGTAAAGAATTTGCAACATGAACAATTGCTCCTGAGTCAATCCACCAAGTGGATTTTGAAAACTGTGCATACAGGGATTCATTTACAAATGAAACTATATTGTTACCTCTTTTTGCCATGATTGACTTTAGCCAAACAGGACAGTCTTTCTTGTAATGCCCGGTCTTCTTACAGTGGAGACAAGTGTCTTTGTCCACTGAGAAAGGCTGTTGCTGACGCTGATGCTGATAGGAAACTTTTCCTTGTGGCTTTGAAGGAGAACTTTTGTTGTTTAGATTGTAATTCTTTCTTTTGTGACCCTGCACATAGTTGAGTGTACCACCATGTGAGGCTTTGAGTCTCTCCTCTTCTTGAACACACATTGCTATTGTCTTTTCAACGTCCCATGTTCCAGGTGACATATTATAGTTCACAACAAAAGCTTCAAACTCCTTCGGCAGTGAAGCCATGACAAGGTGGACCAGGAGCGCTGGTTTGATCTCCAGATCCGCATCCATGGGCTTGAGCTTTGCTGCCATATTGCTCATCCTGAGAATGTGCTCTCTTATGCCATGACTACCACCTGTGTATTTTTCTGTCACCAGTTGCTCTAACACCTGGGTGGCATATATCTTTGAAGAGCCAGTGAACTGGCTCTTTATCTTTGAGAGCAACTCCCCTGCGGAAGTGCACTCTGCAATGGAGCCCATAATGGCGCTCTCAATGGTGTTCTTTATAAAAGCCATGCATTTTTTATTTGCATTGACCCACTTTTGATTATCTATGAGGTAGGACTGCTCCAAAGGAGCATAGTCCCCTTTCTTTTTAGCCCATGCAGCATCATCATCAGTAGCCTCTCTTACTGGCTCTGTGGGTCTGACCGGCTGTGGTTTCTCCACAACTCAGTCAAGATCAGCACAAACAAACGCCAGTTCAACTTTCTTCCTCCACTCAGTGTGGTTGTCACCTCTGAGTGTCGGAACTTCTTTTAGGCAACTCATCAAATGAAAGCCTCCTGAAATTACAATTTAAGTGATATCAATATAACAATCATATGTATTAATCTAACGTTGGTCAAATTAAACATATAATTGTCTATGCAATTAAATCTATATTACCGTTGGGCAAAAATTAGAAATAAATGCACCTTTAAATTTCAATAATGAAACATGATCATGTTATTAACAACGTTGGTCATAAAAATAACATAATCATATTCATTTTA
The DNA here is from genome assembly GCF_018294505.1 of Triticum aestivum. Lineage (NCBI taxonomy): Eukaryota > Viridiplantae > Streptophyta > Magnoliopsida > Poales > Poaceae > Triticum > Triticum aestivum. The sequence continues at coordinate 593,188,716 of NC_057799.1, read as the reverse complement.
ATAATCACTTTAACATGCTCTTAAAACTTAATACTATGTAAACTTTTATTTTCTTTGTAAAAGAGCATTAATTATTTACGCAACGGAAAATCATGAATAAAAATTCACGAACTTTTTACTTTTTACAGAAACTTTTCTATGACCGAAAAAATATCAAGAACTTTTTTAGTTCTACAGAAACTTTTACTTTATAAAATACATAAACTTGTCTTTTTCTGAAATAATAATTCAATTCTTCTCTGAAAAAAACCCCGAAAATAAGCCGCAACACAGCCTAGCGCGCGGCTAAGCTGCGGCCTCGGCCCAGCGCGCCCGCGGCGGCTGGCGGTCTCGCCCAGCGCGCCTGTGACGGCTGGCGGCCTCGGCCCAGCGCGCGGCCCAGCCGGCCTGGACCCAGCGCGCCCGCGGCAGCTGGCCACGGCCCAGCGGCGACTGCGCCCGGCCTCCCTCTCTTTCGGCCCAGTGGCCCAGGGCGGGGCTAGGGTTACGATCTCAGCCGTCCATTAAGATCCGGCGGCTGTCCGTGGGTTTCGCTCGATCAAAACAGGGAGTTCGACCCCAGTCCAGCCCTAGCGCCCCCACTCTTTCTCGATCCCCTTCTTCACCCGAAAACGGCGGAGGCGGTAGCTGCTCCCCGGCCGCCGGCGACGGCAGCGGTTCCGCCGCGCCACGCCCGCGCCTCCTTTCCCTTCCCCCTTTCTGTTTCTTTCTTCTGTTCTCGCTCCCGCGGCGGCGGATCTCGCCCGCTACCGGCCGAGTGGAGTGGCCCGCCGGCGACGGCGCGCCAGCGCGCGATGCCACCGCCACGAGCTCCTCACCTCTTTTCCTTCCTCCCTCTTTCCACCGAAGCCAGTGAGAGAGAGGGATCAGAGACGCGAACAGAGCCCTGCTCTGCTCCTCTGTGCGTGCGATACAGCGGCGCCTCCCCCGTCCCCCTTGCCGGTGCGCGCGAGCTCCCGAAGGAGAGCGCGCCGCCGTCAAGCGGTGCGGTGGTGGTGCCCTTTTGCCCCCTTGGAGAGGCTGTGTTCTTCTTCCCCGCACCTCGGCTTGCCGATGCGTGTGGGGATCGAGAGGAACGGCGCGGCCGGAGCGGCGACGCAACTTTTCTTTGAGATGTCTTTGCCCTCTTTTTGCTTTTAGGGTTCTTGGGGGAGGGGATTTCCTTTTCTTTTTCTTTTTTTGTTTCTTTGTACCGAAATCAACTAGCCCGATCTGGCTGATACCATTGATAGACCTTTGGATCGGAGTAGGCTAGTAGATCCGGTGAACCTACCTTGTCCGGCAGTGGATGAACTCGAGCCGGAGGCCATCGTGGTGCTGGGGCGCACGGCGATGGCGGAGAGTGGGCGAGGTGGTGGAGCTTCCCGTGAGCACCGCGCTAACCCTAGATCGGTAGGGATTGTAGGAGGGGATTGTGGCAGTGATTAACCTCGTGAATCGCGCCCCGGCCCCCACCTCTGTTTATATAGCGCGGGTCACAGGGGCCCACCAACCATGGTTTGGTTGGGCGCCCCCGATCAGGGCGCGAGTCAGGGGCCCGTTCGACCCGTTGGGCTCGAACGGGAGAGAGATCAACCTAACAGGAATCACCCACAAACCTGCAGGAGCATAAGGGGCCTCTTTAACATCACCATGCATACCTGCAAAGGATGGATTTGCTGAGCATAGAACATTGTCATGATTTAAACTTGCAGTTCACTAAATGCTGACTTGCGCGTGGAAGCAACCATATTAAATCTAGCGCAATTATATCTTGCATAGGCAAGTCACATGACCAGAAAATATATTGTATAGGTAAATTATCCTTGATACCCCAAAAAAAGACCTGGACAGCACACAAGAGGGCATAAAATGGAATTAACCTTCCTGCTTGAAATTTCATCAAACAACTTGTAGGCATACACCAAAAGAATCTACACAGACAAAGATAAGAAATTCCAGTGATTAAATCAGAGAAGAGGAGGGCATGAAAGGGAGCGCAGGTTAATCAGCAGGAGGAGAGAGTGTAAGTACCTGTAAGAAAGGGATGGAGAAATTTGCAGGGGCGTGGAGGTGAAAAGTTTGGGATGAGAAGCAGAGCCCAGCAGTGGATGGGGACGGAGGTGGCAGTGCTTCTTCTTCGTCTTCTCATCTTGCTCCCGTCTCCTTTTTCCAAATCCCTCTCTCTATCTCCTGCAGGGGAACACAGGAGGAGTAGGGTCAGGAGCTAGCAACCAAAGGGAAAGGAAGAAGAGGAACGTGGGAGAGAGAGAGAGACCTGTAGGTCACAACGACGACAACCATGACAGCGCCGTCGGGTAGGTGGTTGCGGTGGCTCGTGCTCCTCCTCGCCCCGTCTCCTCTGTGTGCGGCGCCGACGGACTCTAGCCGCATCTAGGTCAGACGGCGACAGAGACAACGGCGTAGCAGGGCCGTGCGGGCGCGATGTGAGGGGAGGAGGACGGGCGGCGGCGGCGCAGAGGAGAGGAGGAGGTTGGGCGGCGGCGGCGCAGAGGAGAGGAGGAGGACGGGCGGTGGCGGCGCAGAGGAGAGGAGCTGCGAGCGGGATGGGCGGGGCAGCCCCTTGCTCCCCAGTCGAGCTCGAGCTCGTCCATGGCAGCCGCGGCGGGCAGGGCGGGACGGCGGGGCCGCGCCCATTGTCCCCGAGGAGGTTGACCCGCGGCGCCCACGCCTCCGGCAACCACGGCGCGAATCCGCGGAGGCGCGCCCACAACCGGCGACGCCCTCTGGCGGCGATGCGCGTGGCGGCCGTGGACGGGGAGGATGGCCTGCGAGGAGTGGCGGCTAGGGTTCAATCGGGGGCGGGGCGAGTGGGCGCCTGGGAGAAGACGTGGTGCGGGGTCGTGGGGAGGAGAGGAGGCAGGCGGCGACGCGCGAGAAAGGGAGTGAGGCGGCCAGGGTTTCACCACGGGCGCCGCCTCCTTTTTATACCCCCTGTTGGTGAAATGACGGAAATGCCCTTGGTGGGGCAGTGGAATTACGCGCGGTGGCACGAGACAACGGTAACTATTCATTGTAGCAGTGTTAGTTTTTGATCCGACGGCCAGGATCTTCCAGGAGCGACATCCAACGGTCCAGAACGCATCAAAAATCCGATCCGACGGCCAATATTCGCTGAACTCTGAGAACGTCCATGTTCTCCCAACTAACATATATCTGGATGCCACTGATAATTTTATTCTGACACCTTAGCGGAATAACCCAACCATAGCTTCGGTTTTAGAGTATCTCCAACAGTTTCTGTATCTCTCAAATGATCACCATTTACGGAAAGTTGGGGCAAAGAAAATATCTCCAACAATTTCCGTAAAGTGGCCATAACAATATAGGATCCCGTAAAATTGGCCCTTTCTTCCCGCTGGTTTACTGAAAGATCATCTTCGAGGTAATAACACTAGTGGTGCCTAAACTTGCCATCGATGTTCACTTTGGTGCCTGAACTTGAAAAATACGCCGAACTGGTTCTATAACTTGGCAATATGGTTCAAATACGGTTCAAATCACGTGTAGATATGTATGTATTGCTGACTAGACATGGTATCGTGGCGCGGGGCCCACTTGCAGTGTCGGGAAAGACTGACATGAAGAGTGTGCGTCTCAATGACCATCGGGTCCCACCTGTCAGTGCACAACTGAAATAAATAAAAATAGTTGTAAAGCTGAGTTTCAAACCGGCGACCTGTGCGCCACACAGGACATTCGCCAACCAATTGCCCATGTACGTTTGCTGTCTTTCACGCACTGCAACATTTTATATAGGTTTTATATATCCGGCATAATCATGGAGTTAGATGGGCTCCAGTTAGTGCACCCATTTTCCAAATGTAAGTTGTTTTTCTTATTGTAGAAATTACAAAACATTCAGATAGTATATGAAGTGATTATTCTTTTAGGAAATGTATTACTAGTTGTAAAAAGTGTTCAGGTGTTTTAATAAAGTATATGTATTTTTCAAAAAGATATATTTTCGAATAAAAATAAATTTTAAAATATGTGTGATAAATAAACAAGGGCCTAGTGTTCCCCCAGGATTTTATACATTCTTAAATTTAAATTAACAATTTTCAAACTATACATACATTTGTCTACATAAAAATATTTTAATTAGATGAATTTTTATTATTCCGTAATTATTTTATAAAATAACATTAACATTTTTTAAAATAAAATTTTTATGCATATTATTTCTAGCTCTATTTTTATTACTAATACAATAATTCGCATAAGTTTTAGAATTACTAAAAACAAAAAAGAAACTCACATCTCGAAGGGTCACGTACAACAGGAAAAAGAACTAATAGTTTAAAAAAAGGACCACGTGATATGTTTTTAAACATGAAGATTTTGAAAATGAGATTAACATTTCAAAAATGTATAACTTTTAGAAATTGCGAAATTGTTTTATTATATTTTGTGAATCCTTACAAATATTATATTTTGTATTATTTTAATTTTTGAATATTTTCAATTTCATTAACATTTTTCAAGGGGTCAACCATATATTTAATATTGTTAATATAGTTTGAATTTTTTTTCTCTAAAAACGAAAAATAACCAGCATGTGAAAAATTGGGCGCACTGATTGCGGTCTAATTAGCTAGATACAGGTTAGTGATGCGTAATACTCCCTCCGTTCATAAATATTTATCTTTCTAGAGATTTGAAATGGTTACCACATACGGATGTATATAGACATATTTTAGAGTGTAGATTCACTAATTTTGCTCCGTATGTAGTCACTTGTTGAAACCTCTAGAAAGACAAATATTTAGGAACGGAGGGAGTAGTCAACTGCTGAAGTGGTTTGCGCAGGCCCTTCGTAGCGCACAGGTCTTTTGTTCAAATCCCAGCCGAGTTCCATTTTTTTTCGGTTCTGCACTGATAGGTGGGACCCGATGGTTATTTAGACGCGCTCTTTCTATGTCAGCCTGTCTCGGCATTGCAAGTGGGCCCCGTGCCACGGTGTCATGTCTAGTCAACAAACATACGTATCTGGACGTGATTTGAACCGTATTTGAACTATACCGCCAAGTTATAGAACCGGTTTGGTGTATTTTTCAAGTTTAAGCACCAAAGTGAACATCGATAACAAGTTTAGGCACCACTGGTGTTATTACCTCATCATCTTCTCATAAAGTTATGACCACTTTACAAGAACTGTTGGAGAGACTTTTTTGCCCCACCTTCCTGTAAACGCTGCCGGAGCGATGCCGCCGCATGACGCTCGCTCACACCGCTTCGCGCTGCCCCCTTATGGGCAATTATCTATTTTTTCACTTTGAAAATAAAATAAAAATGGATTTAGAGGAAAAAGTTAACGGGACTGACAAAAGTTGCTCCGGACAAGCTCCCCTAATTTTTATGATCATCCAGTAAAAACAGTTTTAGGGGAAGTTTCAGAACTCCCCCATCTGATTTACGGGGAGTTTTTAAAGGGAGCTCTTGCTCTTAGGCTTTAGGTTTCGCGTTTCTTTCTTGTGATAACTAGCTGTCTTCTCAAATCTGTCGTCGGCAATTTCTCCTTCCCGGCAAACCTAGAATTTTCTTTTTAGCCTGGCTTTTTAGGGGTTTTTGAGCCTGGCGAAAACCCGATGCCATAAAACTAATATAATCTCTGCCTCGTTATTTGGAGGGCAATCGGCCTCTACGTGGGCTGGGCTAGTTGGCCCGTGAACACCTCTCGAAACCCTAACCCGTGCCTCTCCATATAATGCGCTACAGCGGTAGCCTGTTCTCTGCCACGGCCACCACGGCCGAGGCCGCCGCGGCGGCCCTAACCCTCTCGTCGGAGCGGGCGGTGTCTCCTCGGAAGAGGCATGGAGGCTGAAGAAGCGAATGACTCTGGGGCTTGCGGTTGCCCTGGAGGATCTGAGGCACGGCGGAGACGACGGACAGAAGTCGAGCGACGGCTCTCTAGCTAGATGTTCGGTGTTCCTTCGTGTCTCATTAAGTTTTTATTACCTGTGCCCTTTTTCGTTCTTCGTGGTATGACATGAGGAAAGGGAAGGGCACATATCGTATCCATCGTATGCAATCTTTTTATCGTAGTAGCTAGAGTGTTTGTAATTTGCTTCGGCTTGGTCAAAGATTGTACTATTAGGCTTTTGCCATTGGTTCCTTTTTATTACGTGTGTTGGATACTTGGATTGGGTCTATGATATGGAGATTATATATCTTTTCTATATGTTTCCGTGTCATGAGAGTTGATTCCGATCTGTTTTATTCGTCTCCTCCAAAGCTCAACAGAAGCACTACTCAAACAGCCTACTCCAGGCGTGATGCAAAAAAGAGAGGGAGAGTCTACTCCAGGCGATTATTTATCTAGTTCAAAAAACTGAACAACGATCGACCATGGATTCAGCTCAAGGTTTTTTTTTTCGGGAGTGGGTGGAAAAGCCGGTTTTCAAAAAATCTAGGGAATTCCGGATTTATTTTGCCCGAATTTTTAAATGGATTTTTAATTCAAAATATTTTAATGTCCATGTATAAGGAATTTAACCCCTACATGTTCTTGTTGCAGTGGTCAGCTCGCACACTTCGAGAGTTCTACTATAACCTACCACCACGCTGCTACCAATTTTTTTAAACAAGCTGAAATAACGCAAACAATTGATTCCTGTGCGAACTGAATCGGACCATTATTTGACATTTGCCTTCCATTTAGTTGCAAAAATTTCAGCCGGTAGCAAAAATATTCGGAGGTCACCGAATTTCCGGTTTCCGGTCGGTAACCGGAATTTCGGTCTGAGAAAAAAAAAACCTTAATTCAGCTGCAATGAATATGCATGCAGCTATTGAAATCTCATGCTAGCAGATCAATCTTTTGAGCTGCTTGGATCTTTGCATACGATACGGGTGATCATACGACTCGGCGGCGGGTTAACTCAGAAAACAACCCATCAAGAACTAGGTCAAGCGTGTTCGCTCCCTAGTGATCGAAACCCAAGCAATACAACCTAAAGCAGGAGTAGGCTTTACCTCGTTGAGAGGGGGCGAACCTGGGTAAACTCTTCGTGTCCTTTGTCCCGTTTAACCCCTTCAAGCTAACTTAGTTGCGATGGCTCCACACCTAAGTCCTTTTGCTAGGGCATCTGTCGTGTTAAGTCCACGACAGTTGGCGCCCACCGCGGGGCAAGCGGACGGTGGTTTCGAGTTCTTGAAGGGCAACTTCACAGGAATCAAGGGATACGCCGTCGACCGGATGACTAAGAGCCGCCGCGGCAAGCTCTACATCGACGACGCTGGCTGGGGCCCCGAGGCCGGCTCAATCGAGTACGGGTACCGGGTCCCCTTCGGCGGAATCCACGTCTTCATCGGCAAGATCGGCGAGTCAGGACCTGAGCCGGACACCTGCACCGACGTCGTCGAGACGGCTCAGCGTGCACGACCCGCCAAGGTTCAAACCGCCGTGAAGCATGCTTTTGTTGGTTTCATGCATGGCACAGATCTTGAGGAAGGATCTGTGTCCGGGAGAGAGACGGTGATCTATTCTGATGGTGAGTCTCCAACCGGTGAGACCAATTCAATGTATCAACTACAAGACGGCAGGCTTGGGGGTTGTTCCGATGGTGACAGTATTCCGGACCCCTATGAGCCGCCGAACAGAGCTGCGATCTTCATGGTCGACACACAACCGGTGCTCAATTCGACAGCTGCTGCGGCTATGACTTCCAGTTCAACGGCTGCGGCGACGGTCTGGGCGAGCGGCTCTGCGCGCCCACCGGCTCAAGTGTTATCCGATCTCTTGGAGGCTTAGCGACCTTATTGGCTGCAGAGGTGACACCAGAGAGTCAAGCACATCACAAGGTGGATGTTGCGAAACTGCGAGATGAGATAGCTCAAGCTAAGGAGGAGTTTAATGCTGAGAATGCTAGGATGGCAACAGAACGAGCCGCTTTAGGCACTGCGTTACAACATATTCAGGCAGAGTCGTCCCGGCTCACCTTGGACCAGAACGCTTCAAACGCCGTCATGAGGAGGAGGCACCAGACCCGTTTACCCACAGAGTTTGAGGCAAGGAACCTTTTCAATACACCCGGGGCAGGAACCAGTGACCCGCCTGTTGTAAACCGGGTTGTTGAGGCGCCCGTGACCGGAGCGATGGTTCAACTGCGCGCTGCAGACCCGCCTCGTTTGAATTTAACTCCGCCTCAGCAAGTACCGACGCAGCCGGGTCATTATTCTAACCCTCTGGACAATATGATTGTCGCGGCTACGTGATTGGCGGCTCTCCCAGTTGAAGGCGAGTCTCTAGCCGCGATGGAGATACGGAGGGCCGGAGAGCTTCTTCAGACGGCAGTGGCTCAACAGGCGGCTTACTCGTACAATCGTGATCGGATTCATTCAACCCCTCGTCAAAGCCGAAGTTACAGTAGGCATATTGAGTCGCCAGCAGTGTCAAGCAGTGAGCGGCACCGTAACCAGCCCCATAGGCATGACCCGCCACGTGCTGATAACAATACTCAGGCTTTGGTGGATTAGGGCAGGGCACGTCGGGAGACTGAGCTGGCGGCTCAGTTGGCGGCTCATCAGCAATCTCCGGTTTACCCATCGATGTCTGTGGAGGCAGGAATGACCTCTAGAACCCTTGGTGTGCCGTGCTTAGTGCCGGCCTTACGTAATGAGCGCATGCCCAAGGATTTTAAGGCCCCCGCAAGGTGCCTAATTACACAGCGGATCAGCCCCCAGGGTCTTGGATTGAGAGCTATGAGTTAGCCATGGAGATGTTGGATGTCAATGATGCTGTGTGCGCTAAGTATTTCACCATGATGTTGGATGGGCCGGCTCGCACCTGGTTAAAGGGGCTCCCCCCTAATTCCATCAGATCGTGGGCTGAATTGAAGACACGCTTTATTCAGAATTTCAAGGACACATGCAAGCAGCCTCTGTCGATTCTTGATTTAGACACTTTTATCCAGGATGAGGGCGAGTCAACAGCCCATTGGGTGCGCCGGATTTCAGCTATTATCCACTCATCGGATAGCATCAACGCCGGCTCAGCCGTCCTGATTCTGGAGAAAATTTGTCGTTTCCTTCCCCTCAAATAGAAGCTAGGGCGGCTTAAGCGGCACTGCAATGATATGGGAGAGCTCATGGCGGCTCTTGTCAAATATGCCGACTCTGATAATACCAAGGACCCTGAGTCTGATGAGGAGAAGGCTGGCAAGGGGAGGAAGAATGGCAGTGCAAAGGGACAACAGCATAATACGGTGAGTCAAGGTAATAATGGTAAGCGCAAGCACATTGACGGCGGTTCAGATTATGTGGCCAATACCAACACGCAGAATAACAATCAGCGTCATAGGGGGAAATCATCAACGCCCCGGTTTGGCGGGCCAAAGTTCAACCTGGAGGCGATAATGAATCAGCCTTGCCCAAAGCACGGTTCGCAAGAGAAGCCGGCCAGTCATCTATGGAAAGATTGCTTCATCATGAGGGAGTATAGGAATTCCGGTTTTTTCCAGAACAATAATGGCCCGCATGGTGGGTCAGGATCTGGCTCTCACGGGCCTGGCTTTGGAGGCGGCGGCTCGAACTCTGGTTTTCAGGGCCAAGGCAACCAAGGTGGTTTTAACCAGCAATCTAATCAGGGCCAAGGCAATCAAGGGAGTCAACAGCAGCAGTCAGGCTATCAGAGCAATCCAAAGCAGCTAAATAGTGGTCAATATCACATGTTTACCACAAGCTTATGCAAGCGGGACCAGAAGATCCATAAACGAGCGGTAAATGCGGTTGAGCCGGCAGTCCCTCGTTATCTGCGATGGTCAGAGCAACCCATTATATGGAGCCGTGAGGATCACCCACCCCGGGTTGACAACCCGGGTCAGCTGGCTTTGGTGGTTGCGCCACAAGTTGGAGGATACAAGTTCACCAAGGTGCTTATGGACGGAGGCAGTAGTATCAATATCCTTTATTATGATACTTTTCGCCGTATGAATTTGACTGATAAAGATCTTAAGCCATCTTCTACCGTTTTTCATGGGGTGGTGCCTGGTAAGTCGGCATACCCGGTGGGTAAGATCGCTTTAGAGGTGGCTTTTGGCAATGACCATGATTACAGGGCTAAAAAATTGACCTTTGAGGTGGTCAAGATCAAGAGCCCTTATCACGCCTTGTTTAGACGGCCGGCTTATGCCAAATTTATGGCATGGCCTTGTTATGTTTATCTGCAGCTTAAAATGCCGGGTCATAAAGGTACCATCACGGTGATAGGAAGACAGCTCTGGAATGTGAAGAGGGCGATGCTGCTTATGTTGAGTCTGTTTGTGCAACAGAGGAGTTAAAATTTTATAAAGATAATGTTGATCCGGCAGATATGACCCCCTTGAAGAAGCCAACCACGGAGCATGACCCTTTGTTGAAGTTTAAGTCGGCAGATGATACCAAACAAGTTGATTTTGTCCCTGGCGACTCATCCTTCTGGATCCGAAATAGGAAAGCGCACTCATCGAGTTCATCTGTGAGAATCGGGACATCTTTGCATGGAAGACTTCAGACATGCCAAGTGTACCGAGGGAACTCGCTGAGCACACTCTTAATATTGATCCAAAGTTTAAACCGGTCAAGCAATTCCTTCGTCGTTTTAATGAAGAGAGGCGCAAGGCCATTGGTGAATGCTACCTCTTGAGCATGCGTTGGTTTTCCCTTGAAGAGGAAAGGGTGATGCAGCAAAGTAGCGTAAGTATTTCCCTCAGTTTTTGAGAACCAAGGTATCAATCCAGTAGGAGGCCACACGCAAGTCCCTCGTACCTACACAAACAAATAAGAACCTTGCAACCAACACGATAAAGGGGTTGTCAATCCCTTCACGGCCACTTGCAAAAGTGAGATCTGATAGAGATGATAAGATAATATTTTTGGTATTTTTATGATAAAGATTAAAAGTAAAGAGTGCAAAATAAACGGCGCCAGAAATAGCTAGTTGTCGGGAGATTAATATGATGGAGAATAGACCCGGGGGCCATAGGTTTCACTAGTGGCTTCTCTCAAGATAGCATAAGTATTATGGTGGGTGAACAAATTACTGTCGAGCAATTGATAGAATTGAGCATAGTTATGAGAATATCTAGGCATGATCATGTATATAGGCATCACGTCCGCAACAAGTAGACCGACTCCTGCCTGCATCTACTACTATTACTCCACACATCGACCGCTATCCAGCATGCATCTAGAGTATTAAGTCCATAAGAACAGAGTAACGCATTAGGCAAGATGACATGATGTAGAGGGATAAACTCAAGCAATATGATATAAACCCCATCTTTTTATCCTCGATGGCAACAATACAATGCGTGTCGTTTCCCCTACTGTCACTGGGATCGAGCACCGCATGATTGAACCCAAAGCTAAGCACTTCTCCCATTGCAAGAAAGATCAATCTAGTAGGCCAAACCAAACTGATAATTCGAAGAGACTTGCAAAGATAACCAATCATACATAAAAGAATTCAGAGAAGATTCAAATATTGTTCATAGATAATCTTGATCATAACCACAATTCATCGGATCTCGACAAACACACCACAAAAAGAGTTACATCGAATAGATCTCCAAGAAGATCGAGGAGCACTTTGTATTGAGATCCAAAGAGAGAGAAGCCATCTAGCTAATAACTATGGACCCGAAGGTCTGAGGTAAACTACTCACACATCATCGGAGAGGCTATGGTGTTGATGTAGAAGCCCTCCGTGATCGATGCCCCCTCCGGCGGAGCGCCGGAAAAGGCCCCAAGATGGGACCTCACGGGTACAGAAGGTTGCGGCGGTGGAAATAGGTTTTCGTGGTGCTCCTGGATGGTTTTGGGGTACGTAGGTATATATAGGAGGAAGAAGTAGGTCAGTTGAGCCACGAGGGGCCCACGAGGGTGGAGGGGGCGCCCAGAGGGGTAGGCGCGCCCCCTGCCTCATGGCCTCCTCGTTGATTGCTTGATGTCCACTCCAAGTCCTCGGGATCATGTTTCTTCCAAAAATCACGCTCCCGAAGGTTTCATTCCGTTTGGACTCCGTTTGATATTCCTTTTCTGCGAAACACTGAAATAGGCAAAAAAACAGCAATTTGCACTGGGCCTTGGGTTAATAGGTTAGTCCCAAAAATAATATAAAAGTATATAATAAAGCCCATTAAACATCCAAAACAGAATATATAATAGCATGGAGCAATAAAAAATTATAGATACGTTGGAGACGTATCAGTGAAGAAGTGGCCCGGCTCTTGGCGGCCGGCTTTATCGTTGAAGGTTTTCATCCTGAATGGTTGGCTAACCCGGTGCTGTTCATTAAGAAAAATGGCACTTGGTGCATGTGTGTGGATTACACGGACCTTAACAAGGCCTGTCCGGCTGACCCTTTTGCTCTCCCCCGTATTGATTAGATCATTGATGCTACGACGGGCTGTGAGCGTTTGAGTTTTTTAGATGCTTATTCTGGTTATCATCAGATCAAGATGGTGGTTAAGGACCATGAGAAGACATCCTTTATCACTCCTTTTGGAGCCTTTTGCTACGTGTCTATGCCTTTTGGGCTCAAGAGCGCCCAGGCAACTTATCATCGTTGTGTTCAGAATTGCCTCCACAACCAGATTGGACGCAATGTTCATGGTTATGTGGATGATATAGTTGTGAAATCCAGGAAGGAGGAAACCTTGTTAGAGGATTTGAAGGAGTTTGACAACCTCCGGATCTAAAAAATGATGCCTAACCCGGCCAAGTGTGTTTTCGGTGTGCCCGCCGGTAAGCTGTTGGGTTTTTTGGTTTCTGAGAGAGGCATTGAAGCTAACCCGGAGAAAATCAAGGTTATCAGTTCTTTGGCTAAGCCGCATGTATCAATGACGTCCAGCGCTTGGCGGGTCGTATTGCGGATTTGATCTGGTTTATAAGCTGCCTGGGAGAGAAGGCTATCCCCTTATAGCAGATGATAAAGAAAACAGATCACTTTCTATGGAGTGATGCTGCCAATCAGGCGTTTGAGGCACTGAAAAAGCAGTTGGTTGAGCCGCCTATCCTTGCAGCCCCCATTGATAAGGAACCCTTACTTTTATATGTGGCTACTAACAGCAGAGCCGTCAGTGTAGCGGTTGTAGTGGAAAGAAAGGAATCAGGCAAGGAATATCCGGTTCAGCGGCCGGTTTACTATGTAAGTGAGGTACTCATTGAGTCTAAGCAGAGGTACCCGCATTGGCAGAAGCTAGTTTATGGAGTGTTCATGGCTAGTCGTAAGTTGAAGCAGTATTTCCTTGGTCATCCCATCACTGTGGTCAGTTCTGCTCCTTTAGGGGATATTATGCAAACAGAGAAGCCACAGGCCGAGTGGCCAAGTGGGCCATTGAGCTTGGACCCCATGGTTTGAAATATATGCCTCTGACAGCTATCAAGTCTCAAGCACTTGTGGATTTCATCAATGACTGGACAAAGCTGCAGATGCCTGAGGAGAAGCCGGATAACACGTATTGGACTATTCATTTTGATGGATCCAGGCAGTTGGAAGGCTCGGGGGCTGGAGTTATTTTGACTTTCCCACGAGGTGATAAGTTTTGCTATGTTTTAAGGTTGATGTTCCCTTGTACTAACAATGCAGCTGAGTATGAGGCCTTGCTCCATGGTCTTCAGATGGCTAAAGAGATGAATCTAAGCTGGGTGAGGTGCTTTGGCGACTCAGATATGGTGTCTCAGCAAGTTTCAGGAACTTGGGATTCCAAAGACCCGCTCATGGCGGCTTATCACCGGGCGATTGATGCTATTGCTGGTTATTTCAAGGGTTATCAGGTGGAACATGTTGATCGTAGGAAAAATGAGGCGGCTGATGCATTAAGCCACCTGGGCTCTCAGCGTAAGCTGGTGCCACCAAATGTTTTCCTTGATATTTTGAATAACCCTTCAGTTAAATTGCCTACGGAGGAGGATCTTGCTGTCCCTGACCCAGAGGCACAGCTGGTTGTGTCTCTTCATGCTATTCTTGATTGGAGAGTTCCATATTTGACTTATATGACCCGGGGTGAGTTACCTGAGGGTGAGACTTTGGCCAAGCAAATAACCCGGAGGTCTAAATCAATGACTATTGTCAATGGCGAGTTACACCGATGCAGTGCCACATGGGTGTTCCAGCGATGTATCTCTCCTGAAGAGGGCCGTGAAATTCAAAGGGAGATTCATGAAGGAGATTGTGGCCATCATGCTGGCTCTAAGTCTCTTGTAGCTAAATCTTTTCGTCATGGGTTTTATTTGTTGACGGCTCATGCTGATGCAGAGGATCTGGTTAGCAGTGTGATGGCTGTCAGAAGTTTTCCAGACGAGCTCACGTGCCGACTCAAGAATTGAGGATGATACCAATTACTTGGCCGTTTGCAGTCTGGGGGCTGGATATGGTTGGACCTTTTAAAAGATCCAAGGACAAAAAGACTCACCTCTTGGTGGCGGTTGACAAGTTTACGAAGTGGGTTGAGGCAGAGCCGGTCAGCAAGTGTGACGCGGCAACGGCGATTCAATTCATCAAAAAAGTGATTTTCCGTTTTGGCTACCCTCACAGCATCATAACCGATAATGGCACTAATCTGTCCAAGGGTGCTATGAAAGAATTCTGTCAACGAGAGTATATTCTTCTTGATGTCTCGTCAGTAGCTCACGCCCAGTCCAATGGTCAAGCTGAAAGAGCCAATCAAGAAATCTTGAGAGGCATAAAACCCCGGCTTATGGTCCCTTTGCAGAGGACGCCGGGTTGTTGGGTTGAGGAGTTGCCCTTAGTACTTTGGAGTATCAATACTACCACCAACAGGTCTACGGGTTATACGCCTTTGTTCATGGTTTATGGAGCATAGGCGGTTCTTCCCAGTGACATCCATCACGACTCACTCCATGTGGCGGCTTATGTTGAAGCTGGTAATGAAAAATCATGTCAGGATGATCTTGACCTTCTAGATGAGGTGCGTGACCTTGCGGCGGCTCGTTCAGCGATTTACCAGCCAGATCTGCATCATCATCATAGCCGTCGGGTTAAAACCCGGACCTTTCAAGAAGGCAACTTGGTGCTCCGGCTCATCCAGGATCAAACAGATATGCACAAATTATCCCCACCTTGGGAAGGTCTGGCGGTTTAAGTAATAAAATTCCCTGAACAATTCTACAGTGGGCTCCTGTTGAAGGTACACTTTGCAAAACACTTGAAAGTTGCAGATGTTTGAAACAGAATTGGGCCTGATATCTTGAGGATGAAGCTTGAAGAAATGCAGCACATCACGAAAGAATTTTGAGCCGGGTGGGCTAAACCCCCGGAGCATATGGTCAGTAAAGACAATGAGTTCGCCTTCTTTGGGGCCAGGAGTGGTTTCTGTGCTTGGGACTCTCCAACGGATCACGTTCTTTGCGGCTAAGATTCCCACTTGAACGTGCTCGTTCAGCGTTTGCTCGGTAACCCGGGAGGCGACCCAGTTGCATGAGGTAACAGATTTGGTCATTTTGTTGATGAAAGCCTGAAAAGAAAGATATTGTCGGTTTAAGATTATGTTGTTAAGCCGGCCAGTGATGAAAATGTAAGTACATTATGCAAGTCCAGATCATAGGCAGAGGGATCAGCATGGTTAAATTGGAAGACAATGCCGGATTAACAAGGGAACTAATGCTATATGGCGGGTTACGGCTTATCATATAAGCCGCCCTTACGCTCTTAGTAAGATGGATCTATAAGTGAATTTTTGCTAAGTGATGGACAAACAGGTTCCACAGATCAATTCTATGATTTTGGATCTACAACAGTTCAGAAAAGAAAATAAATTTTAAACCTAAGGTCGCGACAGCGGAAGAACTCATGTGCTTAGATGGGATCTTATATAGAAAAAACATCTTTTGAGATTGGAAATGGATGTTAAACTACTACCGCACCTCTTCTGTATCATATTTAGATCAAACTATGCGATCTAGAGGGGAAAATGAGGAATGATGAAAAACACCGAGGAACGATGGAAACCTTAATGCAGATCTGCTATGGGGAAGAGTGAATACTTACTGACGTTGCTGGAAAGCGGAGATGTGTTGCAGCTCTTTGGTCCGTTCAGGTCGATGCAGCGGCCGGAGTTGAGGCAGTTGACGAAGGTCGACGGCAGCGGTGCCCGGGCTTGTGGAAGCGTCGCAAGGAGGAAGACGAAGGCGAGGGGGCAGGGTAAAAAGTGAAAAGAATGATCCCTTGTCCCTATTTATAAGGAAGTGAATAGATGGCATGCGCGGGACTCGAGGAGGCCGAAAAATGATTATGTTGTTGGAAATGTGCCCTAGAGGCAATAATAAAATGGTTATTATTATATTTCTTTGTTCATGATAATTGTCTATTGTTCATGCTATAATTGTGTTATCCGGAAATCGTAATACATGTGTGAACACATAGACCATAACATGTCCCTAGTGAGCCTCTAGTTGACTAGCTCGTTGATCAATAGATGGTTGCGGTTTCCTGACCATGGACATTGGATGTCATTGATAACGGGATCACATCATTAGGAGAATGATGTGATGGACAAGACCCAATCCTAAGCATAGCACTAGATCGTGTAGTTCGTTTGCTAAAGCTTTTCTAATGTCAAGTATCATTTCCTTAGACCATGAGATCGTGCAACTCCCGGATACCGTACGAATGCTTTGGGTGTGCCAAACATCACAACGTAACTGGGTGACTATAAAGGTGCACTACAGGTATCTCCGAAAGTGTCTGTTGGGTTGGCACGGATCGAGACTGGGATTTGTCACTCCGTATGACAAAGAGGTATCTCTGGGCCCACTCGGTAATGCATCATCATAATGAGCTCAATGTGACTAAGCAGTTAGTCACGGGATCATGCATTACGGAACGAGTAAAGTGACTTGCCGGTAACGAGATTGAACAAGGTATTGGGATACCGACGATCGAATCTCGGGAAAGTAATGTATCGATTGACAAAGGGAATTGTATACGGGATTGCTTGAATCCTCGACATCGTGGTTCATCCCATGAGATCATCGTGGAACGTGTGGGAGCCAACATGGGTATCCAGATCCCGCTGTTGGTTATTGGCTAGAGAGGTGTCTCGGTCATGTCTGCATGATTCCTGAACCCGTAGGGTCTACACACTTAAGGTTCGATGACGCTAGGGTTATAATGAAGATTTGTATGTGATTACCGAATGTTGTTCGGAGTCCCGGATGAGATCCCGGACGTCACGAGGAGTTCCGGAATGGTCCGGAGGTGAAGATTTATATATGGGAAGTCATCATACGGTCACCGGAAATATTCGAGGGTATACCGGTATTGTACCGGGACCACCGGAGGGGTTCCGGGGGTCCACCGGGAGGGTCCACCTGCCCCGGAGGGCTTTATGGGCTGTAGGCGGAACGGAACCAACCCTAAGTGGGCTGGGCGCAAAACCCCCCTAGGGCCCATGCGCCTAGGGTTTGGGGGAACCCTAAAGGGGGGCGCCCCCCTTGCTTGGGGGGCAAGCTCCCTCCCCCTTGGCCGCCCCCCTCTAGATCTCATCTAGAGGGGCCGGCCCCCTTCCCCCTTCCCCCTTCTCCCTATAAATAGAGGGGTGAGGGGAGGGCTGCAGGACCACATCCAAGGCGCAGCCCCTCCCCTCCCCAACACCTCTCCTCCTCCGCGTGTGCTTGGCGAAGCCCTGCCGGAGAACTGTCACTCCACCACCACTACGCCGTCGTGCTGCTGTTGGAGCCTTCTTCCTCAACCTCTCCCTCCTCCTTGCTGGATCAAGGCGCGGGAGACGTCACCGGGCTGCACGTGTGTTGAACGTGGAAGCACCGTTGTTCGGTGCTTGGATCGGATTCTGCCGCGATCTGAATCGCTACGTGTACGACTCCCTCATCTGCGTTCTTGGAACGCTTCCGCATCGCGATCTTCAACGGTATGAAGATGCACTCTTCTCTCTCTCGTTGCTAGTTACTCCATAGATTGATCTTGGTGATGCGTAGAAAATTTTAATTTCTGCAACGATCCCCAACAGTGGCATCATGAGCTAGGTCTATGTGTAGTTTCTATGCACGAGTAGAACACAAGTTGTTGTGGGCGTCGATTTTGTCAATTTACTTGCCGTTACTAGTCTTATCTTGATTCGGCAGCATCGTGGGATGAAGCGGCCCGGACCGACCTTACACGTACGCTTACGTGAGACAGGTTCCACCGACTGACATGCACTAGTTGCATAAGGTGGCTAGCGGGCGTCTGTCTCTCCCACTTTAGTCGGATCGGATTCGATGAAAAGGGTCCTTATGAAGGGTAAATAGAAATTGGCATATCACGTTGTGGTTTTGGCATAGGTAAGAAACGTTCTTGCTAGAAACCTATAGCAGCCACGTAAAAAATTGCAACAACAATTAGAGGGCGTCTAACTTGTTTTTGCAGCAAGTGTCATGTGATGTGATATGGCCAGAAGGATGTGATGAATGATATATGTGATGTATGAGATTGATCATGTTCTTGTAATAGGAATCACGATTTGCATGTTTATGAGTATGACAACCGGCAGGAGCCATAGGAGTTGTCTTAATTTATTTATGACCTGCATGTCAACTGGAACGTCATGTAATTACTTTACTTTATTGCTAACCGTTAGCCATAGTAGTAGAAGTAATAGTTGGCGAGACAACTTCATGAAGACACGATGATGGAGATCATGATGATGGAGATCTTGGTGTCATGCCGGTGAAGATGATGATCATGGAGCCCCGAAGATGGAGATCAAAAGGAGCAAAATGATATTGGCCATATCATGTCACTATTTGATTGCATGTGATGTTTATCATGTTTTACATCTTATTTGCTTAGAACGACGGTAGCATAAATAAGATGATCCCTCGCTAAAATTTCAAGAAAGTGTTTCCCCTAACTGTGCACCGTTGCGAAGGTTCGTTGTTCCAAAGCACCACGTGATGATTGGGTGTGATAGGTTCTAATGTTCGCATACAATAGGTGTAAGCCAGATTTACACACGCAATACACTTAGGTTGACTTGACGAGCCTCGCATGTACAGACATGGCCTCGGAACACAAGTGACCGAAAGGTCGAACATGAGTCGTATAGCAGATACGATCAACATGAAGATGTTCACCGATGATGACTAGTCCGTCCCACGTGATGATCGGACACGGCCTAGTTGACTCAGATCATGTATCACTTAGATGACTAGAGGGATGTCTGTCTGAGTGGGAGTTCATTAGTAATTTGATTAGATGAACTTAATTATCAAGAACTTAGTCTAAAATCTTTACAATATGTCTTGTAGATCAAATGGCCCACGCTAATGTCAACCTCAACTTCAACGCGTTCCTAGAGAAAACCAAGCTGAAAGACGATGGTAGCAACTATACGGACTGGGTCCGAAACTTGAGGATCATCCTCATAGCTGCCAAGAAAGCATATGTCCTTGAAGCACCGCTAGGTGAAGCACCCGTCCCAGCAAACCAAGACGTTATGAACGCCTGGCAAACACGTGTTGATGATTACTCCCTAGTTCAGTGCGTCATGCTTTACAGCTTAGAACCGGGGCTCCAAAAGCGTTTCGAGCAGCACGGAGCATATGAGATGTTCCAAGAGCTGAAAATGGTTTTCCAAGCTCATGCCCGGGTCGAGAGATATGAAGTCTCCGACAAGTTCTACAGTTGTAAGATGGAGGAGAATAGTTCCGTCAGCGAACACATACTCAAAATGTCTGATTTGCACAACCGCTTGTCTCAGCTGGGAGTTAATCTCCCGGATGACGCGGTCGTTGACAGAATCCTTCAGTCGCTCCCACCTAGCTACAAGAGCTTTGTGATGAACTTCAATATGCAGGGGATGGAAAAGACCATTCCTGAGGTATATTCAATGCTGAAATCAGCGGAGGTGGAGATCAAAAAGGAACATCAAGTGTTGATGGTGATTAAAACCACTAAGTTCAAGAAAGGCAAGGGTAAGAAGAACTTCAAGAAATACGGCAAGGTAGTTGCCGCGCCCGGTAAGCAAGCTGCCGGGAAGAAGACAAAGAATGGACCCAAGCCTGAGACTGAGTGCTTTTATTGCAAGGGAAATGGTCACTGGAAGCGGAACTGCCCCAAATACTTAGCGGATAAGAAGGCCGGCAATACCAAAGGTATATGTGATATACATGTTACTGATGTGTACCTAACCAGCGCTCGTAGTAGCTCCTGGGTATTTGATACCGGTGCGGTTGCTCATATTTGTAACTCAAAGCAGGAGCTGCGGAATAAGCGGAGACTGGCGAAGGACGAGGTGACGATGCACGTCGAGAATGGTTCCAAGGTCGATGTGATCGCCGTCGGCACGCTACCTCTACATTTACCTACGGGATTAGTTTTAAACCTCAATAATTGTTATTTAGTGCCAGCTTTGAGCATGAACATTGTATCTGGATCTCGTTTGATGCGAGATGGCTACTCATTTAAATCCGAGAATAATGGTTGTTCTATTTATATAAGAGATATGTTTTATGGTCATGCCCCGCTGGTCAATGGTTTATTCTTAATGAATCTCGAACGTGATGTTACACATATTCATAGTGTGAATGCCAAGAAATGTAAGGTTGATAATGATAGTCCCACATACTTGTGGCACTGCCGCCTTGGTCACATTGGTGTCAAACGCATGAAGAAACTCCATGCAGATGGACTTTTGGAGTCTCTTGATTATGAATCATTTGACACGTGCGAACCATGCCTCATGGGCAAAATGACCAAGACTCCGTTCTCCGGAACAATGGAGCGAGCAACCAACTTATTGGAAATCATACATACTGATGTGTGCGGTCCAATGAGCGTTGAGACTCACGGTGGCTATCGTTATGTTCTCACCCTCACTGATGACTTGAGTAGATATGGGTATGTCTACTTAATGAAACACAAGGCTGAGACCTTTGAAAAGTTCAAGGAATTTCAGAGTGAGGTTGAGAATCAACGTGACAGGAAAATAAAGTTCTTACGATCAGATCGTGGAGGGGAATATTTGAGTCACGAATTTGGCACACACTTAAGGAAACGTGGAATTGTTTCACAACTCACGCCGCCTGGAACACCTCACCGTAATGGTGTGTCCGAACGTCGTAATCGCACTCTATTGGATATGGTGCGATCTATGATGTCTCTTACCGATCTACCGCTATCATTCTGGGGTTATGCTTTAGAGACTGCCGCATTCACTTTAAATAGGGCTCCGTCAAAATCCGTTGAGACGACACCGTATGAATTATGGTTTGGAAAGAAACCTAAGCTCTCGTTTCTTAAAGTTTGGGGATGCGATGCTTATGTCAAGAAACTTCAACCTGAAAAGCTCGAACCCAAGTCGGAAAAATGCGTCTTCATAGGATACCCTAAGGAAACCATTGGGTATACCTTCTACCTCAGATCCGAAGGCAAGATCTTCGTTGCCAAGAACGGGTCCTTTCTGGAGAAAGAGTTTCTCTCGAAAGAAATAAGTGGGAGGAAAGTGGAACTTGATGAGATGACCCCTCTCGAACCAGAAAGTAGCGCAACACAAGAAAATGTTTCTGTGGTGCCTGCACCGACTAGAGAGGAAGTTAATGATGACGATCATGATCAAGTTACAACTGAACTTCGTAGGTCCACAAGGACACGTTCCGCACCAGAGTGGTACGGCAACCCTGTCCTGGAAATCATGTTGTTGGACAACGGTGAACCTTCGAACTATGAAGAAGCAATGGCGGGCCCAGATTCCAACAAATGGCTTGAAGCCATGCAATCTGAGATAGGATCCATGTATGAAAACAAAGTATGGTCTTTGACAGACTTGCCCGATGATTGGCGAGCGATAGAAAATAAATGGATCTTTAAGAAGAAGACGGACGTGGATGGAAATGTTACCATCTATAAAGCTCGACTTGTCGCTAAGGGTTACCGACAAGTTCAAGGAGTTGACTACGATGAGACCTTCTCACCCGTAGAGAAGCTAAAGTCCGTCCGAATCATGTTAGCAATTGCCGCATTCTCCGATTATTAGATATGGCAAATGGATGTCAAAACGGCATTCCTTAATGGCTTCCTTAAGGAAGAATTGTATATGATGCAGCCGGAAGGTTTTGTCGATCCTAAGAATGCTGACAAGGTATGCAAGCTCCAACGCTCAATCTATGGGCTGGTGCAGGCATCTCGGAGTTGGAACATTCGCTTTGATGAGATGATCAAAGCGTTTGGGTTTACACAGACTTATGGAGAAGCCTGTGTTTACAAGAAAGTGAGTGGGAGCTCTGTAGCATTTCTCATATTATATGTGGATGACATACTATTGATGGGAAATGGTATAGAATTCTTGGAAAGTATAAAGGCCTACTTGAATAAGTGTTTTTCAATGAAGGACCTTGGAGAAGCTGCTTACATATTAGGCATCAAGATCTATAGAGATAGATCGAGACGCCTCATAGGTCTTTCACAAAGCACATACCTTGACAAGATATTGAAGAAGTTCAATATGGATCAGTCCAAGAAGGGGTTCTTGCCTGTATTGCAAGGTGTGAGATTGAGCACGGCTCAATGCCCGACCACGGCAGAAGATAGAGAAAAGATGAGTGTCGTCCCCTATGCCTCGGCCATAGGGTCTATTATGTATGCCATGCTGTGTACCAGACCTGATGTAAACCTTGTCGTAAGTTTGGTAGGAAGGTACCAAAGTAATCCCGGCATGGAACACTGGACAGCGGTCAAGAACATCCTAAAGTACCTGAAAAGGACTAAGGATATGTTTCTCGTTTATGGAGGTGACGAAGAGCTCGTTGTAAAGGGTTACGTCAATGCTAGCTTCGACACAGATCTGGATGACTCTAAGTCACAAACCGGATAGGTGTATATTTTGACTGGTGGGGCAGTCAGCTGGTGCAGTTGCAAGCAAAGCGTCGTGGCGGGATCTACATGTGAAGCGGAATACATGGCAGCCTCAGAGGCAGCACATGAAGCAATCTGGATGAAGGAGTTCATTGCCGACCTAGGAGTTATTCCCAATGCATCGGGGCCGATGACTCTCTTCTGTGACAACACTGGAGCTATTGCCCTAGCCAAGGAGCCCAGGTTTCATAAGAAGACCAGGCACATCAAGCGTCGCTTCAACTCCATTCGTGAAAATGTTCAAAATGGAGACATAGATATTTGTAAAGTGCATACGGATTTGAATGTCGAAATTCCGTTGACTAAACCTCTTCCACGGGCGAAACATGATCAACACCAGAACTCTATGGGTGTACGATTCATCACAATGTAACTAGATTATTGACTCTAGTGCAAGTGGGAGACTGTTGGAAATATGCCCTAGAGGCTATAATAAAATGGTTATTATTATATTTCCTTGTTCATGACAATTGTCTATTGTTCATGCTATAATTGTGTTATCCGGAAATCGTAATACATGTGTGAACACATAGACCATAACATGTCCCTAGTGAGCCTCTAGTTGACTAGCTCGTTGATCAATAGATGGTTGCGGTTTCCTGACCATGGACATTGGATGTCATTGATAACGGGATCACATCATTAGGAGAATGATGTGATGGACAAGACCCAATCCTAAGCATAGCACTAGATCATGTAGTTCGTTTGCTAAAGCTTTTCTAATGTCAAGTATCATTTCCTTAGACCATGAGATCGTGCAACTCCCGGATACCGTACGAATGCTTTGGGTGTGCCAAACGTCACAACGTAACTGGGTGACTATAAAGGTGCACTACAGGTATCTCCGAAAGTGTCTGTTGGGTTGGCACGGATCGAGACTGGGATTTGTCACTCCGTATGACGGAGAGGTATCTCTGGGCCCACTCGGTAATGCATCATCATAATGAGCTCAATGTGACTAAGTAGTTAGTCATGGGATCATGCATTACAGAACGAGTAAAGTGACTTGCCGGTAACGAGATTGAACGAGGTATTGGGATACCGACGATCGAATCTCGGGCAAGTAACGTATCGATTGACAAAGGGAATTGTATACAGGATTGCTTGAATCCTTGACATCGTGGTTCATCCGATGAGATCATCGTGGAACGTGTGGGAGCCAACATGGGTATCCAGATCCCGCCGTTGGTTATTGGCTAGAGAGGTGTCTCAGTCATGTCTGCATGATTCCCGAACCCGTAGGGTCTACACACTTAAGGTTCGATGACACTAGGGTTATAATGAGGATTTGTATGTGATTACCGAATGTTGTTCGGAGTCCCGGATGAGATCCCGGACGTCACGAGGAGTTCCGGAATGGTCCGGAGGTGAAGATTTATATATGGGAAGTCATCATACGGTCACCGGAAATATTCGGGGGGTATACCGGTATTGTACCGGGACCACCGGAGGGGTTCCGGGGGTCCACCGGGAGGGTCCACCTGCCCCGGAGGGCCTTATGGGCTGTAGGTGGAAGGGAACCAGCCCTAAGTGGGCTGGGCGCCAAACCCCCCTAGGGCCCATGCGCCTAGGGTTTGGCGGAACCCTAAAGGGGGGCGCCCCCCTTGCTTGGGGGGCAAGCTCCCTCCCCCTTGGCCGCCGCCCCCCCTCTAGATCTCATCTAGAGGGGCCGGCCCCCTTCACCCTTCTCTCTATAAATAGAGGGGTGAGGGGAGGGCTGCAGGACCACATCCAAGGCGCAGCCCCTCCCCTCCCCAACACCTCTCCTGCTCCGCGTGTGCTTGGCGAAGCCCTGCCGGAGAACTGTCACTCCACCACCACCACGCCGTCGTGCTGCTGTTGGAGCCTTCTTCCTCAACCTCTCCCTCCTCCTTGCTGTATCAAGGCGTGGGAGACGTCACCGGGCTGCACGTGTGTTGAATGCGGAGGCACCGTTGTTCGGTGCTTGGATCAGATTCTGCCGCGATCTGAATCGCTACGTGTACGACTCCCTCATCCGCGTTCTTGCAACGCTTCCGCATCGCGATCTTCAACGGTATGAAGATGCACTCTTCTCTCTCTCGTTACTAGTTACTCCATAGATTTATCTTGGTGATGCGTAGAAAATTTTAATTTCTGCAACGATCCCCGACATATGTGGCTATAAGGACGCCTTGATTTTCGGAGGCTCATTAAAGATAAGGATATGTTAAAGATATCCTGGGCTTTGTGCGCAGTCAATACTCCTGATGTCATGGCGGGTTATCGAAGTTCTGAGAGGTGACGTCATGGCGGGTTATAGCAAGCTTATGAGGAATTGATAATGGAAAATTCCGCTAAGTCAAATAGTGAAGATTGATGTGAACAAGTTCAAATCAACCCGGGGCCTAATGTTGGGGATATAGCTATTGGACATGACCCACCCAGGAGGGGACGGGTCACGCCACTGGTGGTTTAGAGACGAAGAAGCCCGGCAAGGCCCAAGAAGATATGAAGATGGCGGTTCATGAAGCAGGCTTATTGAAGGCCCAAGATCCAGAGGCGACTTGAGGCCCAAAGGGATGAGCCGCCATATGTTTAATTTGTACTGTAAGGTAGGCTTAGTACAAACTGAGCTAGTCACGTTTGTGTGAGCCGGCTGGGACTTTGTAAGCTGCCGGGCATCAACCTGTATATAAAGGGGTGACCCGGCGGCGGGTTCACTCAGGAAACAACTCATCGAGAACTAGGTCAAGCGTATTCGCTCCCTGGTAATCGAAACCCAAGCAATACAACCTAAAGAAGGAGTAGGCTTTACCTCGTTGAGAGGGGCCGAACCTGGGTAAACTCTCTATGTCCTTTGTCCCGTCTAACCCCTTCAAGCTAACCTAGTTGCGATAGCTCCACACCTAAGTCCTTTTGCTCGGGCATCTGCCGTGTTAAGTCCACGACAGGGACCAATGGGCCTCGCTCCTGGCCCAGCACCTTTAGTCCCGGTTGGTGGCTGGAACCGGGACCAAATGTCAGTCTTCTGTCCCGGTTCTAGCCACCAACCGGGACTAAAGAGAAGCCTATATATACCCCCGCCCCTGCCCGCGAGCAGAGCCACTACTCTGTTTTTTTGCAGGCCGTGGAAGAGGTGTGTGTTGTTCTAGCTCACCTCCTATGCACATGAGGTGTTCGATGAAATGCCCGAGCCACACTTAAGCTTTCTCCTCTCCAAGCTCCTTGTCCAAATTCCATTTTCCTCAAGATTTGTCTAGGTTTTGGCGGTCTGTCCCGTCCCCGTCCTCACCGCCGTCAATCGCCCACGCCGATCTCGTCGCCGGCACCACCGTGATTTAGATAGATACTTGTATAATTTTATTACTTTTATTATTGTCTGTTATTATATAGTGCGATGGTTTTGGTATCCGCCCCCGTCGGCCCTCGTCCTGTCTATGATTCGGATGTGGTATATATTATCTTTTATAACTATTTGTTTCATTTAGTGTTTATGACAATTATGCCGACCAACGTGACATAGATGTTTTTATCTAGGAGGTATGTGAACCAGAAATTCCAACCGACCCTCTTGTCGAGAGGTTAAATTTAGTTGAAAAGGAAAACAATTACTTGAAGAAAAAAATTGAAAAGAATTGAGGAGGAGAAGATGAAATTGGAGTTGCATGTTGCGGATGTCGTCGATGATCACAAGATCAAGATGGATGCAATGCGCTTGAAGATTAGAAAGGTTACAAAATATGCCATTCATACTGAGGCTTGGTATCATTATGCCGTTGGATCAATTGTTACCTTAGTTGCGATTATGATCGTATTTGTTGTTGCATTGAAATGTTTTACATAGTTTCAATGTATGGTTTAACTAGATGCTCTAGAGAGCTATATGTTGTTCAATGAGAACTATGTATGAACTTTATGTATTTATTTTTTCAGTAATAACATTTGATCACTACTGTACTTTGGTTTTAATGTGATGATAAACTTCTATTAATTTGGTCACTTCTCTATTCATGATGTTCTGTAATGGTTTTTGACACACTTAATTATATATAATGCACACAAATGAACCGACAATGGATGTACGGTGACAGACGCACCTCCGAGTACATTAAGGGCGTGCATAATTTTCTCGAAGTGGCTGAGGCAAACAAGCAGAATGGTTTTATGTGTTGTCCATGCCCTATCTATGGGAATACGAAATCTTAATCTGGCTCGAAAACCCTTCACATCCACCTGCTTGAGAATGGTTTCATGCCACACTATAATGTTTGGACAAAGCACGGAGAAAGAGGGGTTATGATGGAAGACAACGAAGAAGAAGAGGATGATGACAATTATCTGCCCCCTGAATACGGTGATGCTGCAACGGGGGAAGCTGAAGATCAAGAGGAACCAGACGATGTGCCCGATGATGATCTTCGCCGGGTCATTGTTGATGCAAAGAGACAATGCCAAAGTGAAAGGGAGAAGTTTAAGTTTGATCGCATGTTAGAGGATCACAAAAAAGAGTTGTACCCAAATTGCGAAGATGGAAACACAAAGCTTGGTACCACACTGGAATTGCTGCAATGGAAGGCAGATGATGGTGTATCTGACAACGGATTTGAGAAGCTACTGAAAATATTGAAGGAGAAGCTTCCAAAGGATAACGAATCGCCCGACAGTACGTATGGAGAAAGAAGGTTCTATGCCCTCTAGGATTGGAGGTGCAGAAGTCATGCATGCCCTAATGACTGCATCCTCTACCGCGATGCGTACGAGGATTTTGAACGCATGCCCGGTATGCAGTGCATTGCGGTATAAGATCAGACAAGATGACCCTGGTGATGTTGAGAGTGAGCGCCCCAGGAAGAGGGTTCCTGCCAAGGTGATGTGGTATGCTCCTATAATACCACGGTTGAAACGTCTGTTCAGAAACAAAGAGCATGCCAAGTTGATGCGATGGTACAAAGAGGACCGTAAGAAAGACGAGAAGTTGAGAGCACCCGCTGACGGGTCGCAGTGGAGAAAAATTGAGAGAACGTGGGGGGACTTTGCAGGTGACGCAAGGAACGTATGGTTTGGTTTAAGCACAGATGGCATTAATCCTTTTGGGGAGCAGAGCAGCAATCATAGCACCTGGCCCGTATCTATAACCTTCCTTCTTGGTTGTGCATGAAGCGGAAGTTCATTATGATGACAGTGCTCATCCAAGGCCCTAAGCAACCCGGCAACGACATTGATGTGTACCTAAGGCCATTAGTTGAAGAACTTTTACAGCTGTGGAATGGAAAAGGTGTACGTGTGTGGGATGAGCACGCCCAGGAGGAATTTGACCTACATGCGTTGCTGTTTGTAACCATCAACGATTGGCCTGCTCTAAGTAACCTTTAAGGACAGACAAACAAGGGATACCACGCATGCATGCACTGTTTAGATGACACCAAAAGTATATATTTGGACAAATGCAGGAAGATGTGTACCTGGGACATCGTCGATTTCTTCCGACCAACCATCAATGTCGAAAGATAGGCAAGCATTTCAAAGGTGAGGCAGATCACCGGAAGAAGTCCACTGATACGTCTCCAATGTATCTATAATTTTTATTGTTTCATGCTGTTATATTATAATTCTTGGATGTTTTACAATCATTTTATATCATTTTTTGGGACTAACCTATTGACATAGTGCCAAGTGCCACTTGTTGTTTTCTGCTTGTTTTTTACATCGCAGGAAATCAATACCAAACGGAGTCCAAATGCAGCGAAACTCTTTGTTGATTCTTTTGGACCAGAAGACACCTGATGGGCCGGAGAAGCACCCGGGGGTGCCCTGAGGAGGGCACAACCCACCAGGGCGTGCCCAGGTGGGTTGTGCCCACCTCGGTGGCTTCCAGCACCGCCTCTTTGCTCTATAAATACCCCAATATTCCAGAAACCCTAGAGGAGTCGATGAAAATTAATTCTAGCCACTGCAAGTTCCAGAACCACCAGATCCAATCTAGACACCATCACAGAGGGGTTCATCATCCTCATTGGTGCCTCTCCGATGATGCGTGAGTAGTTCATTGTAGACCTATGGGTCCGTAGTTAGTAGCTAGATGGCTTCCTCTCTCTCTCTCTCTCTCTCTCTCTCTCTCTCTCTCTTTGATTCTCAATACAATGGTCTCTTGGAGATCTATTTGATGTAACTCTTTTTGCGGTGTGTTTGTTGGGATCCGATGAACTTTGAGTTTATGATCAGATCTATGTTTTTATCCATGAAAGTTATTTGAGTTCTTTGATCTCTTTTATGCATGATGACTTATAGCCTCGTATTTCTTCTACGAATCTTTGGTTTAGTTGGGCCGACTAGATCAATTTTTCTTGCCATGGGAAGATGTGCTTTGTGATGGGTTCAATCTTACGGTGCTTGATCCCAGTGACAGAAGGGGAAACGACATGTATGTATCGTTGCCATTAAGGATAAGAAGATGGGCTCTATTTCTACATAAATAGATCTTGTCTACATCATGTCATCGTTCTTATTGCATTACTCCGTTTCTCCATGAACTTAATACACTAGATGCATGCTGGATAGCGGTCGATGTGTGGAGTAATAGTAGTAGATGCAGGAAGGAGTCGGTCTACTAATCTTGGACGTGATGCCTATATAATGATCATTGCCTGGATATCGTCATGAGTATTTGAAGTTCTATCAATTGCCCAACAGTAATTTGTTTACCCACCGTTGCTATTTTTTCTCGAGAGAAGCCACTAGTGAAATCTACGGGCCCCGGGTCTCTTCTCTATTATATTTGCCTTCACGATCTATTTTTATTTGCTTTATTTTCAGATCTATTAATCCCAAAATAAAAATTACCTTGCTACAATTTATTGTTATTTATTTTTATCTCGCGTTCCCGCGAGATTTGTTTATCCACTCTACTACAATTTTACCTATTTTTTACCCGTGAGGGATTTACAACCCCTCTCTTACGTCGGGTTGCAAGTATTTGTTCTTTGTGTGCAGGAGCTGTTTACGTGGTGTTGCGTGGTTCTCCTACTGGTTCGATAACCTTGGTCTCATCACTGAGGGAAATACCAACCGTAGTTGTGCTGCATCATCCCTTCCTCTTTGGGGAAATACCGACGTAGTTCAAGCCGCATCAAAAGGAATTTCTGGCGCCGTTGCTGGGGAGACAACATCAACATCTACCAGGTTCCTAATCACAAATATCATCTCCTTGCTATTTACATTATTTGCCATTTGCCTCTCGTTTTCCTCTCCCCCACTTCATACAAAAATTGCCATTTTATTTGCCCTCTTTCTCGTTCGCCGTTTTTTTCGTCAGATCTGTTTTTGAGTGCAATCTTGTTTGCGTAGTCATGATGCCTCGGTGAAAATATTATGATGTTCCTTACCCCAATATTTTGCTTGAAATTGAGAAAATTACTAAGGAATATATGACTACACAATTTGAGCACAATAATTATTTTACCGAAGAACTTAAGGAACACTCTGTTGTGCTGGAAGCTATAACTAAACAACTTGATGATATTAGTAGAGAAGTTTGCAATCTCCAATCTAATTATGCTTTTGCTGAAAGTTGCTAGGTAAAATATCCGATGCACAAGCTACCCTAGTAAATCAAATGGCCGCTAAACCAATCTCATTAGAAGATACAAGTGATGAAGATCTTAAAATGATTGGTGTTTCCTCTATTGATTCTTTGTTTAGTAAAATTAAGATTGATAATAAAGGGACTGAAGAAGAGTCAACTTTAGCTAGAAGGCGTCCCGATAATTCGGAGGGTGAAAATTTTGTTGAGAAAATTGATAAAAGTGGGTTTGAAGAGGCCAAGACTTTAATTATGATAGTTGCTCTTTGATTGATTGTATTTCTTTGTTGCAATCCATGATATATTCACCCCATGCTTATGAACAAAATAAAGCTTTTTACTAAACATATTGTTGATGCTATGATGAAAGCTTTAGAAGAAAAGTTGGAATTAGAGGTTTCAATTCCTAGAAAATTACATGATGAATGGGAACCTACCATCAAAGTCAAGATCAAGAATTATGAGTGTTTTGCTTTATGTGACTTGGGTTCTAGTGTTTCTACAATTCTGAAATCTTTATGTGATGTGCTTGGTCTTACCGATATTGAAGAATGTTCTTTAAATTTGCACTTGGCGGATTCTACTAGTAAAAAGCCTATGGGAAGAATTAATGATGTTCTTATTCTTGCAGATAGGAATTATGTGCCCATAGATTTTATTGTTCTTGATATTGATTGCAATCCGTCTTGTAGAATTATTCTTGGTAGACCGTTTTTATGCACTATTGGTGCCGTGATTGATATGAAAGAAGGCAATATTAAATTTCAATTTCCACTAAGGCAGGGTATGGAACACTTCCCTGGAACTAGAATTAAGCCACCATATGAATCAATCATGAGGGCATCGTATGGATCTAGAAACAAAGATGACAATACTTAGATCCTTCGCATTATGCCTAGCTAGGGGCGTAAAACGATAGCACTCGTTGGGAGGCAACCCAACTTGTATCTTTTGCTTTTTGGTTTTCTTGTTGTTTTCAATAAAATACCCAATTATGCCTCTGACTAGATGTGTTTTTGTGGTTTAAATTAGTGTTTGTGCCAAGCAAAGCCTTTGGGATGATTTGGGTGATAGTTGATTTGATCTTGTTGAAAAATAGAAACTTTTGCGCTCAGAAAAATAATTTTCGTAAATCACAGAAACGTGTTTTTGCTCTGAATTTCTTACACACGATTAATATACAAATTGCTCATGTTGTCCTAATTTTTCAGAATTCTTGGAGTTACAGAAGTATTCGAAGTTAACTCCGCCTATGTTGTCTCAACATAGCCGGTCCCAAGCCTGGGTAAAGGAGGAGGGTTGTGATAGGCTTGGCGAGCCAACGTAAAAACTCAGCCACTCTTATGGCGATGAAACCCAAAAGATTTTCGTTGGGGCGTAACCCTCTCAGCGACGCGCCACATCAGAACCCGGGTGTGGTGGAAAATGGGCAAGGGCCGGGCCGTCACCCCCCGAGTGGCACGCCATATCTTGATCCGGATACGGTGGCAAGTGAGCGAGGATCGGGTCATCGCATCCTTAGTGGCGCACTACATCGGTGCCCAGATGTAATGGAAAATGAGCAAGGGTCTTCGCATTTGACTCGACGAGTGCGAAGGGTAAGGAAGCTAGCTGAGCCTAGGAGGATTCGCTTAGGTAGCTCGAACGTAGGGTCTCTGACAGGGAAGCTTCGGGAGCTAGTTGATGCAGCGGTGAGGAGAGGGGTTGATATCCTTTGCGTCCAAGAAACCAAATGGAGAGGACAGAAGGTGAAGGAGGTGGACGATACCGGCTTTAAGCTGTGGTACACGGGGATGGCTGCAAACAGAAATGGCGTAGGCATCTTGATCAACAAGAGCCTCAAGTATGGAGTGGTAGACGTCAAGAGACGTGCAGACCGGATTATCCTGGTCAAGCTGGTAGTTGAGGACTTGGTTCTCAATGTTATCAGCGCGTATGCCCCGCAAGTAGGCCACAATGAGAACACCAAGAGGGAGTTCTGGGAAGGCCTGGAAGACATGGTTAGGAGTGTACCGATTGGTGAGAAGCTCTTCATAGGAGAAGACCTCAATGGCCACGTGGGTACATCTAACACATGTTTTGAAGGGGCGCATGGGGGCTTTGGCTATGGCATCAGGAATCAAGGAGGAGGAGATGTCTTAAGCTTTGCTCTAGCCTACAACATGATTATAGCTAACACCCTCTTTAGAAAGAGAGAATCACATCTGGTGACTTTTAGTAGTGGCCAACACTCTAGCCAGATTGATTTCATCCTCTCGAGAAGAGAAGATAGACGTGCGTGCCTAGACTGTAAGGTGATACCTGGAGAGAGTGTTGTACCCCAGCATAAGATGGTGGTTGCTGACTTCCGCTTTCGGATTCGTGTCCAGCGGGATAAGCGTGCCAAAGTTACTAGAACAAAGTGGTGGAAGCTCAAGGGGGAGGTAGCTCACGTGTTCAAGGAGAGGGTCATTAAGGAGGGCCCTTGGGAGGAAGGAGGGGATGCGGACAATGTGTGGATGAAGATGGCGACTTGCATTCGTAAGGTGGCCTCGGAGGAGTTTGGAGTGTCCAGGGGAAGGAGAAGAGAAGATAAGGATACCTGGTGGTGGAATGATGATGTCCAGAAGGCGATTAAAGAGAAGAAAGATTGCTTCAGACGCCTATACCTGGATAGGAGTGCAGACAACATAGAGAAGTACAAGATGGCGAAGAAGGCCGCAAAGCGAGCTGTTGGTGAAGCAAGGGGTCGGGCATATGAGGACCTCTACCAACGGTTAGGCACGAAGGAAGGTGAAAGGGACATCTATAAGATGGCCAAGATCCGAGAGAGGAAGACGACGGATATTGGCCAAGTCAAATGCATCAAGGATGGAGTAGGCCAACTCTTGGTGAAGGACGAGGAGATTAAGCATAGATGGCGGGAGTACTTCGACAAGCTGTTCAATGGGGAGAATGAGAGTTCTACCATTGAACTGGACGACTCCTTTGATGAGACCAGCATGCGTTTTGTGCGGCGAATCCAGGAGTCTGAGGTGAAGGAGGCTTTAAAAAGGATGAAAGGAGGCAAGGCGATGGGCCCTGATTGTATCCCCATTGAGGTGTGGAAAGGTCTCGGGGACATAGCGATAGTATGGCTAACCAAGCTTTTCAACCTCATTTTTCGGGCAAACAAGATGCCAGAAGAATGGAGACGGAGTATATTAGTACCAATCTTCAAGAACAAGGGGGATGTCCAGAGTTGTACTAATTACCGTGGAATTAAGCTGATGAGCCATACAATGAAGCTATGGGAGAGAGTCATTGAGCACCGCTTAAGAAGAATGACAAGCGTGACCAAAAATCAGTTTGGTTTCATGCCTGGGAGGTCGACCATGGAAGCCATTTAATTGGTACGACAACTTATGGAGAGATATAGGGAGCAAAAGAAGGACTTGCATATGGTGTTCATTGACTTGGAGAAGGCCTATGATAAGATACCGCGAAATGTCATGTGGTGGGCCTTGGAGAAACACAAAGTCCCAGCAAAGTACATTACCCTCATCAAGGACATGTACGATAATGTTGTGACAAGTGTTTGAACAAGTGATGTCGACACCGATGACTTCCCGATTAAGATAGGACTACATCAGGGGTCAGCTTTGAGCCCTTATCTTTTTGCATTGGTGATGGATGAGGTCACAAGGGATATACAAGGAGATATCCCATGGTGTATGCTCTTTGCAGATGATGTGGTGCTAGTTGACGATAGTCGGACGAGGGTAAATAGGAAGTTAGAGTTATGGAGACAAACCTTGGAATCGAAAGGGTTTAGGCTTAGTAGAACTAAAACCGAGTACATGATGTGCGGTTTCAGTACTACTAGGTGTGAGGAGGAGGAGGTTAGCCTTGATGGCCAGGTGGTACCTCGGAAGGACACCTTTCGGTATTTGGGGTCAATGTTGCAGGAGGATGGGGGTATTGATGAAGATGTGAATCATCGAATCAAAGCCGGATCGATGAAGTGGCGCCAAGCTTCTGGCATTCTCTGTGACAAGAGAGTGCCACAAAAGCTAAAAGGCAAGTTCTACAGGACGGCGGTTCGCCCCGCAATGTTGTATGGCGCGGAGTGTTGGCCGACTAAAAGGCGACATGTTCAACAGTTAGGTGTGGCGGAGATGCGTATGTTGAGATGCATGTGTGGCCACACGAGGAAGGATCGAGTCCGGAATGATGATATACGAGATAGAGTTGGGGTAGCACCAATTGAGGAGAAGCTTGTCCAACATCGTCTGAGATGGTTTGGGCATATTCAGCGCAGGCCTCCAGAAGCTCCAGTGCGTAGCGGACGGCTAAAGCGTGCGGAGAATGTCAAGTGAGGGCGGGGTAGACCGAGTTTGACATGGGAGGAGTCCGTTAAGAGAGACCTGAAGGATTGGAGTATCACCAAAGAGCTAGCTATGGACAGGGGTGTGTGGAAGCTTGCTATACATGTGCCAGAGCCATGAGTTGGTTGCGAGATCTTATGGGTTTCATCTCTAGCCTACCCCAACTTGTTTGGGACTAAAGGCTTTGTTGTTGTTGTTGTACAGAAGTATTCGAAGTTTTCAGATTGCTATAGACTGTTCTGTTTTTGACAAATTTTGTTTTCTTTGCGTTGTATGCTTGTTTTAATGATTCTATGGTTTCCTTTGAAGAGTTTTTGCCATACAAAAGTCGGAATACAGTAGATATAATACAAAAATAAAATATGAATGGGTTTGCAACAGTACTTATAGTAGTGATTTGCTTTCTTATACTAACGGATCTCACGAAAAAGATAATATTCAAGAAGTATCAAGCAACTAAGCTTGGGGATGCCCCCGAGTGGCATCCCCTCTTTCTTCTAACAACAATCGGTATTTTACTTGGAGCTATATTTTTATTCGTCACATATCATGAGTTTTGCTTGGAGAGTCTTGTATGATATGAGTCTTTGCTTGTTTTGCTTTTTATTTTAAGTCTTGAATCCTTGCTGGACACACCTATTTGAGAGAGCCAAAATTATGCCATGACTTGTTATAATTGCTCTCTATGCTTCACTTAAATCTTTATGAGCTATGGAATTGCTCTAGTGCTTCACTTATATCCTTTTGAGCACGGTGTGCTTTAGTATTTTTGAAGAAATGCTCTCATGCTTCACTTAGATTTATTTGAGAGTTAGTAATTTTTTTTAATAAATTCTCTCTTGCTTCACTTAGATTATTTTGAGAGAAAGAATTTTGATGCTCATGTTCTTCACTTATATTTGTTTGAGCTTATCAAAAGCAACATATGAAATTAGTCCGAAAGTGATAGATATCCGAGGAAGATATAATAAAAACTTTCATGAAGATCATTGGACAAAATAAACTTGATTCCTTGTAATAGTTTTGAGATATGATGATAGTGATATGTGAGTCATGTTGATGAATAATTATGCTTTAGTAAGAATATTGGTGTTAAGGTTTGTGATTCCCTATGCAAGCACGAAAGTCAATAGTTATGCAAATAAATTACATCCTACTTGTGGTGCATTATTCGGTGTTAGTTATGCTTAATGCTCGCTTATGAGATTTTTCATTTCTTCGTTGGATGCTTCTCAATCTTTTGCTAGCCTTCATTTGCACTAAGTATGATCACTACTTGTGCATCCAAAATCCTTTAAACCAGTTTTGCCACATGAGTCCACCATACCTACCTATATGCGTTATTCTTTTGTCGTTCTAAGAAATTTGTATGAGCCATCTCTAATTTTCAAAATAAATTTCCCTTTTGTGTGCGCGTACCGCTCATGAAACGGTAGGGGGTGGCTGATATATTTCCATGCTAGATATGTTATTCTCAAGATGGGTGTTTATTCACTTGTCATTGCACGAGAGTACGACAAAGGTATTAGGGATGCCCAGTCCCGAAATGAAAAACAAATTTACTTTATGTTGTCAAATAATAAATTCTTTGGAAAGTGTTGGTATGGAAGGCACCTGTGGATACGGTTAGCCATGGAAAGTGAAAGTATGGTGGAAAAAGGAATAAACTTTATTTTCTGTTTGGGAACCGCCTATGATATATCTAGCATGGAAAGTATTGGGAACTACTCGATCGTTTTCGTTGACAGGAAAATCATGCCAACCAAAATGTTTATGAAAAGTAGGGATTCATGAAACAGGGAAGTATTGGGAACTACTCGATCGAGAGCTCGAAGAGAAAAACGATCGAGTAAATATGCGAGCTCTGACACCTCTACAAATCCCTACTTCCCTCTGTGAAGGGCCTTTCATTTACTTTACGCAATTTTTATTTTTACTTGAGTCTCCATCTTCTCTTATAAAGCACCAACTAAGGGGCATATATGATCGTACTTGAGCATTGGGTGTAGCTAATATGCGAGTGTGTTTCATGAATGGATCAATGATTGAGCATAATGGGCTAGGGATAACTTGCTTTAGTGTTGATATTTTGAAAGACATGGTTGTTTGTTGATATGCTTGAGTATTCAAGTCCTCATGTCAAAACTAGACTATTGCTTTGAACCATATAAAAGTCCAAATGTCCATGCTACAAAGAAAAAAAATATGTGATGAACATGTTAGGCAGCATTCCACATCAAAAATTCTGTTTTATCATTTACCTACTCGAGGACGAGCAGGAATTAAGCTTGGGGATGCTGATACGTCTCCAACGTATCTATAATTTTTTATTGTTCCATGTTGTTATATTATCATTCTTGGATGTTTTACAATCATTTAATATCATTTTTTGGGACTAACCTATTGACATAGTGCCAAGTGCCAGTTGCTGTTTTCTGCTTGTTTTTTACATCGCAGAAAATCAATACCAAATGGAGTCCAAATGCAGCGACACTTTTTGTGGATTTTTTGGGACCAGAACACACCTGATGGGCCAGAGAAGCACCTGGGGGGTGCCCCGAGGGGGGCACAACCCACCAGGGCGTGCCCAGGTGGGTTGTGCCCACCTTGGTGGCCTCCCGCACCGCCTCTTTACTCTATAAATACTCCAATATTCCAGAAACCCTAGGGGCTCAACGAAAATCAATTCCGGCCGCCGCAAGTTCCAGAACCACTTGATCCAATCTAGACACCATCACGGAGGAGTTCATCATCCTCATTGGTGCCTATCCGATGATGCGTGAGTAGTTCATTGTAGACCTACGGGTCCGTAGTTAGTAGCTAGATGGCTTCCTCTCTCTCTTTTTGATTCTCAATACAATGGTCTCTTGGAGATCTATTTGATGTAACTCTTTTTGCGGTGTGTTTGTTGGGATCCGATGAACTTTGAGTTTATGATTAGATCTATGTTTTTATCTATTTTATGCATGATTACTTATAGCCCCGTATTTCTTCTCCGAATCTTTGGTTTAGTTAGGCCGACTAGATCGATTTTTCTTGCCATGGGAAGAGGTGCTTTGTGATGGGTTCGATCTTAATTACGGTGCTTGATCCCAGTGACAGAAGGGGAAACAACACGTATGTATCGTTTCCATTAAGGATAACAAGATGGGGTCTATTTATACATAAATAGATCTTGTCTACATCATGTCATCGTTCTTATTGCATTACTCCGTTTATCCATGAACTTAATACACTAGATGCATGTTGGATAGCGGTCGATGTGTGGAGTAATAGCAGTAGATGGAGGCAGGAGTCGGTCTACTAATCTTGGATGTGATGCCTATATAATGATCATTGCCTGGATATCGTCATGAGTATTTGAAGTTCTATCAATTGCCCAACAGTAATTTGTTTACCCACCGTTGGTATTTTTTCTCGAGAGAAGCCACTAGTGAAATCTACGGCCCCGGGGTCTCTTCTCTATTATATTTTCCTTCTTGATCTATTTTTTATTTGCTTTTATATTCAGATCTATTAATCCCAAAATACAAAAATACCTTGCTGCAATTTACTGTTATTTATTTTTATCTCGCGTTCCCGCGAGATTTATTTATCCAATCTACTACAATTTTACCTATCTTTTTACCCGTGAGGGATTGACAGCCCCTCTCTTACATCGGGTTGCAAGTATTTGTTCTTTGTGTGCAGGAGCTGTTTACGTGATGTTGCATGGTTCTCCTACTGGTTTGATAACCTTGGTCTAATCACTGAGGGACATATCTACCGTAGCTGTGCTGCATCATCCCTTCCTCTTTGGGGAAATACCGACGTAGTTCAAGCCGCATCACCCACCGTCCGCACTGGGGATCACATACTTGATATGGTCAATGATTTACAAGTAATCTTTGGAATGGGTCCTGGTGGACTATCTGTTCCGAATGACGCTGAGGGACGCGCACCCATGTGGAAGAAGAAATCTATATTTTGGGACCTACCCTATTGGAAAGACCTAGAGGTCCGCTCTGCAATCGACGTGATGCACGTGACGAAGATTCTTTGCGTTTACCTGCTAGGATTCTTGGGCGTGTATGGGAAGACAAAAGATACACCGAAGGCACAGGAGGACCAACAACATGTGCACGAAAAAGACGGCATGCATGCAAAGCAGTATGAAGGTCCTGCCAGCTACGCTCTTAACAAAGAAGAGAATGAAATCTTCTTTGAATGCCTGCTCAGTATGAAGGTCCCGTCTGGCTTCTCGTCGAATATAAAGGGAATAATAAATATGGCCGAGAAAAAGTTCCTGAACCTAAAGTCTCATGACTGCCACGTGATTATGACGCAACTGCTTCCGGTTGCATTGAGGGGGCTTCTACCGGAAAACGTTCGATTAGCCATTGTGAAGCTATGTGCATTCCTCAATGCAATCTCTGAGAAGGTAATCGATCCAGAAATCCTACCAAGGTTAAGTAGTGATTTGGTGCAATGTCTTGTCAGTTTCGAGCTGGTGTTCCCACCATCCTTCTTCAATATCATGATGCACGTCCTAGTTCATCTAGTCGACAAGATTGCCATTCTGGGCCATGTATTTCTACACAATATGTTCCCCTTTGAGTAGTTCATGGGAGTCTTAAAGAAATATGTTCGTAACCGTGCTAGGCCAGAAGGAAGCATCTCCACAGGCCATCAAACAAAGTAGGTCATTGGGTTTTGTGTTGACTTTGTTCCTGACCTTAAAAAGATTGGTCTCCCTCAATCGCGGTACGAGGGGAGACTTACTGTAAAAGGCACGCTAGGAGCAGACTCAATAATATGTAGGGACGGGCATTCTTGGTCTCAAGCAAACTACACAGTTCTACAGAATTCTACCTTGGTGACCCCGTATGTCAATGAACACAAGAATATCCTGTGCTCCAAACACCTGGAGCAGTGTGACGATTGGATTACATGTGAACACATCAGGACTTTCGGCAGTTGGTTGCAAACACATCTCATGGGTGACAACACTGTTGCAGATTAGCTGTACTCGTTGGCCAGAGGACCATCTTCGACTGTATTAACTTACAACGGGTACGAGATAAACGGGAATACATTTTACACGATGGCCCAAGATCAAAAGAGCACCAACAAAAACAGTGGTGTCCGCTTTGATGCAGCAACCAAGAGGGAAAGGACACATATTATGGTTACATAGTGGACATATGGGAACTTGACTATGGACATGATTTTAAGATCCCTTTGTTTCGGTGCAAATGGGCCAATCTGTCAGGAGGCGGGGTATAGGTAGACCCGCAGAACGGAATGACAACAGTGGATCTGAACAATCTTGGGTACACAGACGAACCATTCGTCCTAGCCAATTGATAGAGGCGAGGGTGTCCCGATCTTTCGATGAGATGATAACTATCGATTTGGTGGAGCCGACTTTGACGATCCGACTACAAACGTGCATGATGTCGCGCCTTAGCAATCGCTAAACCAATCTCCCGAGGTTACTGACGATGCTGGAAGCACGATCAGCCTGACCACGAAGGTCTATTCCTGCAAGCAATCGAAGAACATGCAAGAATATGATAAAGTAATCTGAATATTGCGAATATGGATGAAGTATTGATAATGGTGGGGATCCGAAAGCGGTCTTGGTCTGGTCGTTGGACACAAACGAAGTACACGAAGTTGCGTTGGCTAACTTTTAACTAAACAAATCCCAAGGAAGAAGCTACTAGATGGATCTACTTATATAGGAGCAAGGGGTGGTGGCCAAGGAGGTGGGAGGACGTCCCAAGGCAGCCTAAAACAAACCCTAGGTCGTACAAGGCTCATGGGCCCAAGCGGAGGTGATGCAACACCTTTGGACTTGTTGTTTGACTCGGATTCTGCTGCAGCGTCAGATTGTTTCATCCATATCTCAACGCTCCGGACGAATTTAAAGGTGAATCCAATTGGGTTAGAAAGAGTACAAAATCTACTTTCCAACAAAGAAAGAATCACCCAATTCGGAGTCCGTATGAAAAAGTTGTTGGCGTTTTGAGTCAGGTATGTATGTGCAGTCCGGATCTGAATCCAGAACGTGAGAGACTTGGACTCTATCTTCTCTTGGCCCAAAAGTGACGTGAGAGGACTTTTTTAACAGAACCTAAACTTCTCCTTTTCCCCTATCTTCATATGTGGATTGTACAAATGTCCCATACACCTGCAATTAGACAAAACACAAAAGTGTGTGAAGTATTTTTGTTCTGGATAACATAAATAGATTATTGAATAGTTTGCACTAGAAATCACCTGACAAATATGCATGTATGCAATATTTTTGGTCGTATCCAAGGTAGTCATGTCCTCATCATCCTCCCCTTCTTGAAAATAAAGCCGTCCTCGGCGTTGCTTAATCTGAAATGTGGCTAGCAAAAGAGACAAGGTGTACATGTTGTATATGTATATGTCATCCATTTTTACTTCCCGTGGATTTTGCACATATGACACATGTATACATGAGTAACTTTCATAGTTAATAAAATATAAAGCCAAAATATTATCACAAGAAGTAGAAGGCATGAAAGTACTGCAACTCAGTTTGCACATATAAGTGAAGCTCTTATTCATATGAAAAGATTGACAATATTCATCATTAAACCATCCCAAGATTGGTGAATAAACCTTACTTGCATGAAATTTACATGCTACAACATGCTTAAATAAGCAAACATGCAATAAGTCATTTGACACAGAATCATCATCAAGATTAGAGGTCATATCAAAATGATTAAACATTGGTTCTTTTGCATCAACAGTTAATTCATTGGGTGCACTCAAAATTGTTGGTATTTCAGTTGTTTGATCACATGACGCATTCATGACAGTAACATGATTCTTTAAAATAGGTGATGCTCTCAAATCAACAGGTAACTCAACACATGATGTATTCAAGTTAACTAGGCATGCATCATCCTCATGTGAAGTTATATCATCAATACCTTTACAGTTACCTTGTCGCAAAGATGTAGCTGATGTAGGTACGGATGATTGCAATGTACCATACTCTTGAGATGATGTCGCGCTCACAATCTGAGGTGTGGCTGCTCTAGTAGGTGCAACGGTGGAGGAACCAAGCGGTGGTGGTGAGCATGAACTAGAATAGTTGTTGTTGTAGTCACCCAATGCATCCTCCTGTAACTGTCTCTCAAAGGTACAAGCGCGAACATACATACCAGTAATGCAACGAGGAATATACTGAAATCGTGCCTGAATATCATGGTTCAAACCACCAAAAAATCTATTCATTTTATCATCCTCAGATTCTTCTATGTCACAATGATGCATATAAGATTTGAACTATTGGTAGTAAGCATGAACAGTGTTGTTGCCTTGTTTAAATTGTTCAAATTTGCGAAGCAATTCACGACGATAGTAAGGAGGGAAAAATTGTTGTCTCATTACATATTTCAAATCTTTCCAAGTTGTGGGTTGGTTATCAATGTCTTTCTTACAATGCACACTCCACCAAACAGAAGCAAAACCAGTAAATGCTCTAGTGGCAGCTCGTACTTGCTCAAGTTCAGAAAAGTCATGGTGACTAAAAACTTGTTCTACTTCAAGCTCCCAAGCTAGATAAATAGCAGGATTAAATCTACCCTCAAATGACAGTAAAGAGATAACCTGACCATGTGCTTGTGTGTGTTGTCCCAACTCTCGAGATGGTGAAGATGTGTCCATCGTCCAAGAACTTCTATCTCCGGAACCTGTCATGATTAGTAGAAACAAGAAAAAAAATTCGAGAATAATGTTCCGATGAACTACTAGGATGTGGTTGTAAAGTGCTCACAGTAAAGCAAATATCAATATCTTACAAGTTCTTACCATGCGGCAGGTGGTGACAGGCAACCAGCGGTGTCAAATAACTTCGAAGATTGTGTAATGCGATTGCCAGGGGAACGTACATATACACGATGTAGAAATATGTGGAGCTGGGTTGGCTATATATGGTAGCAAAAGATTAACACTAATCAATTCAGAGATGCAATGTTGAATAAACGCTCAACGACGGTACTGTGCTGGTCCTAGGCTAGACTGGACTAGAGACGCGAGCCTACAACATTAATAAGGTCACGGCGTAGCACAACTAGCATCAATAAAGGATATGAAGTAGCTCTGGACAGCAAGATATAAGTGAACATCACAATAGCAATAAAGATAATGATGTGAAACAACTGCCAAGCAGGATATACAACAACTCTCTCTTCAACTTTCCTCTGGAAAAGTTTGTGCTAATTTTCTAATGGCACTGACTCAAGCTTTCAAACGCAAAAAGAATCACTCAATTCCGAGTTGATATGGGGAGTCAAAAATTCTAAAACTGGATTGAAAAACTGGAATAAGCTGTGTTCGCGAACTTCGGAGAGCAAAAAGACCTATTTAGAAGCCGATTTTGAGGTGCCAAATATTGAAGTAGCTTTTGCAACTATTTAGATGCGGCTCGTCGCTAGCTTTCGTTTGAGTACTCGCGGAGCCAAAACGGACTTCGTATGAGGAAGTTATGCCTGTTTTACTGAACAGTGCACAAAACAGATTCCAATCCGAATTCAACTACGAGATTGAGTCTAGATAGATCTGAATTTTGTTTTTTTTCTTCTCTATTTTTTTCCACACACTTTTTCTTTTCTTTTTCTTTCTCTTTTTTTTCTCTGACTTTTTTTCTTTTTTTCTCTGTCTTTTTTTCTCTCTCCCTCTTTCCAAGACAAACTAGATAAGATGCAGATTGGATCAAGCGAAGATGTGAACGACCTCAACTATGATTGTGACAATGAACAATGGGTAGCACGTGGTGGAAATTGATGGATGGGGTGGTAGACAGCGGAAAGTATAACGATGCAGCGGCGATGTGACTAATGTGAACAGAACTCGAAACTCTAAACGAACTAGACACTAAGACCAGCAACTCGATACGACGATGCAACCGATAATTCAATAATGCAAACAATGAAAAGAGAATTGTAAAGGCTCAGACAGGCTAGGACAAAGGATGAATAGATCTAACTTTTTTTGTGGCTTTTCTTGGTCAATAGGTAAGAAAATAAATCTAATCTAGGGATAACTGGAAATTCTCACCGAGCAACCTGAAAACTGATACCACTTGATAGAGGCGAGGGTGTCCCGATCTTTCGATGAGATGATAACTATCGATTTGGTGGAGCCGACTTTGACGATCCGACTACAAACATGCATGACGTTGCGCCTTAGCAATCGCTAAACCAATCTCCCGAGGTTACTGACGATGCTGGAAGCACGATCAGCCTGACCACAAAGGTCTATTCCTGCAAGCAATCGAAGAACATGCAAGAATATGATAAAGTAATCTGAATATTACGAATATGGATGAAGTATTGATAATGGTCGGGATCCGAAAGCGGTCTTGGTCTGGTCGTTGGACACAAACGAAGTACACGAAGTTGCGTTGACTAACTTTTAACTAAACAAATCCCAAGGAAAAAGCTACTAGATGGATCTACTTATATAGGAGCAAGGGGTGGCGGCCAAGGAGGTGGGAGGACGTCCCAAGGCAGCCTAAAACAAACCCTAGGTCGTACAAGGCTCATGGGCCCAAGTGGAGGTGATGCAACACCTTTGGACGTGTTGTTTGACTCGGATTCTGC
The DNA here is from genome assembly GCF_018294505.1 of Triticum aestivum. NCBI lineage: Eukaryota > Viridiplantae > Streptophyta > Magnoliopsida > Poales > Poaceae > Triticum > Triticum aestivum. The sequence continues at coordinate 593,144,346 of NC_057799.1, read as the reverse complement.
TGCAGCGTCAGACTGTTTCGTCCATATCTCAACACTCCAGACGAATTTAAAGGTGAATCCAATTGGGTTGGAAAGAGGACGAAATCTACTTTCCAACAAAAAAAGAATCACCCAATTCAGAGTCCTTATGAATAAGTTGTTGGCATTTTGAAGTCAGGTATGTATGTGTAGTCTGAATCTGAATCCAGAACGTGAGAGAATTGGACTCTATCTTCTCTTGGCCCAAAAGTGACGTGAGAGGACTTTTTGAACAGAACCTAAATTTCTCCTTTCCCCTATCTTCATATGTGGATTGTACAAATGTCCCATACACTTGCAATTAGACAAAACACAAAAGGTGTGAAGTATTTTTGTTCTGGATAACATAAATAGATTATTGAATAGTTTGCACTAGAAATCACCTGACAAATATGCATGTATGCAATATTTTTGGTCGTATCCAAGGTAGTCATGTCCTCATCACCAATGATGTGGCGCAGGTTTTCTATGTGAAGGACATGTCTACCAAACCGAGAAAAAGAAAAGATAAGGAAGCGAATAGATCATACATGAGCCAAAGCGCCACATAGTTCTTTCAAGGAAAAGAGACATCGTGGGAGTGGAGGGCAAGACAGACATGTCTAAAGATTATGAAAAGTTTCATCAAATTCCTCCCTTCAAAGTCAAGGCTGACCCAAGCACCCTGTTAAACGATGAAGATTATCCATGGCTACGGCGCAATAAGCAAAGGACACACGCGAAGAAAAAGTGAATACTTCCTCTCCACAACTATTCTGATGATGGCTTTGATCTAGAATATCACTGCAGTTACATGTCAAGAAATGAAATGCCTTTTGTAACAGATGAGTTTTCGTCTGAAACCCTGATACTTCGAAAGAGATTGTCCATTTTGTACACGAAGTGCATCCAGTTTTTCCATAACCCTCTCAACTTTTTAGCACATGCTATGTGGGTGAAATGATGATACCATGCCAACTTTCAACCTTTTCAGACTTCATTTGTAGTGCTTTTCAATTTCAGGGTCATTTAGCTAAAAACATCAGTAAATGCATGAAAAATACCAAATGAAGTCAGAAAGGGTTGAAAATTGAGGATGTGGCTTTGAATGGTACGTTTTGAACACACACAAAGTTTGGAGTTCAAAAAAATGAAATCCCTTTGTAACAGATGAGTTTTCGTCCGAAACCCTGATACTTCGAAAGAGATTGTTCATTTTGTACACGAAGTGCATCCAGCTTTTGCCGTAACCCTCTCAACTTTTTAGCACATGCTATGTGGGTGAAATGACGATACCATGCGAACTTTCAACATTTTCAGAGTTCATTTGTAGTGCTTTTCAATTTCAGGGTCATTTAGCTCAAAAAACAGTAAATGCATGAAAAATACCAAATGAAGTCAGAAAGGGTTGAAAATTGATGATGCGGCTTTTAATGGTGCATTTTGAACACACAAAAAGTCTGGAGTTAAAATAAGTTCAAAAAAATGAAATCCCTTTGTAATAGATGAGTTTTCGTCCGAAACCCTGATACTTCGAAAGAGATTGTCCATTTTGTACACGAAGTGCATCCAGGTTTTGCCGTAACCCTCTCAACTTTTTAGCACATGCTATGTGGGTGAAATGATGATACCATGCCAACTTTCAACCTTTTTAGAGTTCATTTGTAGTGCTTTTCAATTTCAGGGTCATTTAGCTCAAAGAGTTAATGTGGCGCCCCCGATTTGACCGTACACTAATCATGCACGCAAATGTGTACGATCAAGATCAGGGACTCACGGGAAGATATCACAACACAACTCTAAAACATAAATAAGTCATACAAGCATCATAATACAAGCCAGGGGCCTCGAGGGCTCGAATACAAGTGCTCGATCATAGACGAGTCAGCGGAAGCAACAATATCTGAGTACAGACATAAGTTAAACAAGTTTGCCTTAAGAAGGCTAGCACAAAAGTAGCAACGATCGAAAAGGCAAGGCCTCCTGCCTAGGACCTCCTAACTACTCCTCGAAGCCGAACTCCACGTAGAATCATCCTCGGGATCTCTAGCTCCTGGACTCCAGCATCTGGTTGCAACAATCCGGTATAGAAAGGGGAAAAGAGGGAGAAAAGCAACCGTGAGTACTCATCCAAAGTACTCGCAAGCAAGGAGCTACACTACATATGCATGGGTATATGTGTAAAGGGTCATATCGGTACACTGAACTGCAGAATGCCAGAATAAGAGGGGGATAGCTAGTCCTGTCGAAGACTACGCTTCTGGCCATCTCCATCTTGCAGCATGTAGAAGAGAGTAGATTGAAGTCCTCCAAGTAGCATCGTATAGCATAATCCTACCCGGCGATCCCCTCCTCGTCGCCCTGTTCGAGAGCGATCACCGGATTGTATCTGGCACTTGGAAGGGTGTATTTTATTCAGTATCCAGTTCTAGTTGTCATAAGGTCAAGGTACAACTCCGGGTCGTCCTTTTACCGAGGGACACGGCTATTCGAATAGATAAACTTCCCTGCAGGGGTGCACCACATAACCCAACACGCTCGATCCCATTTGGCCGGACACACTTTTCTGGGTCATGCCCGGCCTCGGAAGATCAACACGTCCCAGCCCCACCTAAGCACAACAGAGCGGTCAGCACGCCGGTCTAATCCTAAGCGCACAGGGGTCTGGGCCCATCGCCCATAGCACACCTGCACGTTGCGAACGCGGCCGCGAGCAGACCTAGCAACCCACACGATCACGGCGGTTACGTCAACACGGTCCAACACGGCGCGCGCCACTCAGTCGCTGACGTCAAGAAGGCTTCGGCTGATACCACGACGCCGGGATACCCATAACTACTCCCGCGTAGATGGTTAGTGCGTATAGACCAAATGGCCAGACTCAGATCAAATACCAAGATCTCGTTAAGCGTGTTAAGTAACCGCGAACGCCGACCAGGGCCAGGCCCACCTCTCTCCTAGGTGGTCTCAACCTGCCCTGTCGCTCCGCCATAAAGTAACAGTCGGGGGCCGTCAGGAACCCAGGCCCACCTCTACCGGGATGGAGCCACCTGTCCTTTTAGCCCCCTCATCAGAATCACTTGCGGGTACTCAACGAGCCGACCCGACTTTAGTCACCACATGTGTCATGTATATAATGTATATAGTATATACCCGTGATCACCTCCCAAAGTGATCACGGCCCATTAGTATAGCATGGTAGACGGACAAGAGTGTAGGGCCACTGATGGAACACTAGCATCCTATACTAAGCAGTAGGATAGCAGGTAAGGGTAACAACTGTAGCAACAATGACAGGCTATGCATCAGTATAGGATTAACGGAAAGCAGTAACATGCTACACTACTCTAATGCAAGCAGTATAGAGAAGAATAGGCGATATCGGGTGATCAAGGGGGGGGCTTGCCCGGTTGCTTTGGCAAGAAGGAGGGGTCGTCAACTCCGTAGTCGAACTGGGTAGCAGCAGCGTCGATCTCGTAGTCTATCGGAGAAGGAGAGGGGGAAGAAACAGTAAATACGGAGCAAACAAAGCATCACAAAACATAAGGAGGCAAAACGCGGTGCTAGGTATGCTCTAACGTGGTAGGAGGTGATACCGATGAAGGGGGTAAACATCCGGGATAGCGTTCCCGGTGTTTCGCGTTTTCGGGCAGAGGTGCCGGAGGTGAAATGTTGCAGGTTCACTATGCTAGGGACGCGTGCCGGACGTACGGGCTGCGTATCCGGATTCGTCTCGTCGTTCCGAGCAACTTTCATGTTGAAAATAATTTAATCCGAGTTACGGATTAAAAGATATGATTTTCTAAAGATTTACTAATTTTGAAATTTAATTAATCATTTAATTTAATTCGAAATTGGATTTATGACATCAGCATGATGTCATGCTGACATCAGCAGTCAACAAGGGTTGACTAAGTCAAACTGACATGTGGGTCCAATGGGACCCACCTGTCATTCTCTGTTTAGGTTAATTAGGGTTTATCTAATTAATTACTGTTTAATTAAATTAACTAATTAATTAGATTAATTTAAACAGGATTAATTAACTTAATAATTTAGTTAATTAATTAAATAAATAAATAAATTTATTATTATTATTATTATTTTAATTCTTTTTTTGTTTACATTATCTAACAGGGGCGGGCCCCATGTGTCAATGGCCCAGGGCCTTAGCGGGCGCTGGGCAGTGGTTACGGGTGCGGGCACTGGTTACGGGCGCTCGTGCCCGAGGCCACCAGGGGCGGGGAGCAAGCCAGGAGGGCGCGCGCCGGTGGCCACGGCGCGGCTGGAGCCGGGGGGTACCGGTGGCCAGAGGCAGTGCAGAGGGGCGAAGGGAGCAGGGGGCGTGGGCGAGGCAGAGGTCAGGGCGGCCGCGATGGCCAACGGTGCGGCGACGTCGGTGGCGCAGGGGACGAAGTGCGGGGCCGGCGACGAGTAGGCCCGCAGGCGACAGAGGAGCAACAGCAGGGGTGGACGCGGTCAGGGACGGCGATGCGCGCCGCGGGCGGGCGTGGAGGCCAGGGAGCGCCAGGCGGGGCGCCCGTGGGATGCGCCGGGCGTGAGCGGGGGGGTGTCCAACGGGGCAGGGGGAGGAGAAAGGAGAGGGAGCATGGGGAGGCGCTCACATCTGTGCCGTAGGGTACATGGCAACGGGGCGCGAGGTGGGGGACGGGGACGACGTGCGGCGCAGGGGAAGACGAGGAGGCAGTCCGGCGACGGTGTGGCGGTTCCAGGGCGAGGTCAGCTCCGGGCGGCGGCGATCCGGTGACGGGGCCACGGGTGGTGGCTCGGGCCGGGGTTGTCGAGGCCGACGCGGGGAGGCGAGGTGGCAGAGGAGGTGGTCGAGGTCCGGCGAAGGGCAGCACCAGCGTCGGGGCACGGGGAAGGGGGGTCGACGCGGGCGTCGAGGCGATGGGGGCGTCCGGCGACGGGGGCGAGGCGGCGGCGTCGCGGTCGTTGCCCCGATCCAGATGGGATCGGGGAGTGGGGGAGCGAGGGAGTGGGGAGGTGGGGGTTAGGGTTTCTGTTGGGGTGGGGATAAGGCGAGTGGGGTGGCCAGTTGGGCCTGGTGGGCCGGTCGGGTGGCCGTGCGGCCTGGAGGCCTGCTGGGCCGGTTGGTCCAGCGTGGTGGGAGGGGGTTTGTTTCCTTTTTCTTCTTTTTTTTTCTTTTTTATTTATCTTTTCTTTTTTTGTTCTATTTAATTTTGTTTTATAAATTATAAATATTGCACTATCATTAGTGGTTTAAAATATGTCACTACCACAAAAGTTTGGCAACTTTAATTAAATTAGTTAGAATAATTTTCTATTAAAAAGGTATTTAAATAATAGTTTAAGCCTCTGATTTAATTGCTTTAGTGTATTCAAATTCTTTGTAAAAAATGATTTCTCCAACAATATTACTCATGAATTATTTGTCATAGTTTGTACTTTTTAGTTTTGATTTTTGAAAACTTTAAATTTTGACTTTGATTTAAATTTGAATATGAACCGGCTTTGACTCGAGTGAGATTAGCAACAGTAATGATGGTGACCTCGCATCATTAGCAGGGGATTACTGTAGCTTAATTATCCGGGCGTCACAGTTAACTAATAGCAAAAAGAATGAACTAGAAAACTTTTATAAAAACTCTAATAGCAAAAAGAATGAACTAAAAGGAATCAATTAAAATATTCTGTTATGATCAACTAAAACAAAACTATATTATTCTTCAATAGCAAAAAGAATCAATTAAAAAGCTTTTATAAAACTCTAATAGCAAAAGGAATCAACTAAAAAGAATCAATAAAAATAAAATTTATGCAACTGAAATTATATAAAATTTATGCAACTAAAAAGAATCGATTAATTTTTTTGTTATGATCAGCTAAAACAAAACTATAATATTCTTCAATAGCAAAAAGAATCAACTAAAAAGGTTTTATAAACCTCTAGTATTTTTCAAACTACAATTATATAAAATTTATGCAACTAAAATTATCAAAGTATTTTTTGTTCAAAACATTAATAGGAAAAGAATTTGCATACAGTATTTTTTGTGCGAAACTTTAATAGCAAACTAAAATAACAAAATCTGTTTTTGATTTAAACACCCATTTAAAATAACCTAAAAATTACCAAATTGAATATAATGATAAAACACACTAATATTAAATAGCAGGAAAAAGAACCACTCAAAAATCTATATTTAAAGTAAAGTTATTCACAAACTAGTGATTCACACAAATTTAAAATAGCAAAAAACAAAACAAAAATACTAAAAAAAATTAATAAATGCCACCTGCTGGGCCACTACAGCCTGCATACGACTAGAAACCCAACCCGCTAGTTGGGCCAGGATGCAAGCCCGCAGTAGGCCCACAGGTAGAGAGAGTGTGTTTAGGCCCGTAGGCCTGTATAAGAGAGGAGCTCGAGAGGGTTGGTGGAGCCGCGCTTATAAACCCCTCTCGACGCCTCTTAGCTAGCGAGGTGGGGCTAAACATCCACCCGCTCGACGTCGTGCCAGCCGCACCCTTTTCGTCCCGGTTGGTGGCACCAACCGGGACCAATGCCCCCCTTTACTCCTGGTTTGAGCCACCAACCGGGACTGAAGGTCTCTGCTTCCCGCCCTTTGGGTTGCTTAAAATAGACCTTTGGTCCCGGTTGGTCATGAACCGGGACGAAAGGGTGGCATTGATCCTAGTTGGTGTCACAAACCGGGACTAAAGGGTGGCGCTATATAAGCCAACACTTAGGATTTTCCCCCAAATTCTCACATTCTCCCCCGACGCCGACGCCTTGCGCCTCGACGCCGCCAGGCTGCTCTGCCCGCTCCTCGTCTCCGTCGCCGTCCCTGCCCCGATGCCGGCCGCTGCTCCCTGCCCCGACGCCGTCCCCCTCTCCCATCATCGTGCCCTGCCTCCTCCTCCTCGTCGCCGCGCGCCCCTGCCCCGACGTCGCCCTGCCTCCTCGTCGCCGCCCCCAGTGAGCTCGCCGCCCCTCTGCTCATTATATATGATGATATATATAGTTATGATATATATATATATATAGACAATTTGATGAAATGATATATATATAGATGATATGAGTTCTTTGATGAAATGGTGATATGAATATATATATATATATATATATATATATATATATATATATATATATATATATATATATATAGTTCACTGTGTTAGATGATTTGATGAAATGATGATATATATATAGATGATATGATGATATATATATGATGCTCTGTTGGAAACTATTAATTTTTCTGTTGTAATTTTGTTAGATAATTTTTTCTGTAGTATATATAGATGATATGATGATGATGATATATAGATGATTTTCATTATGGTGATATATATATATATAGATTATTTTCATTATGGTGATATATAGATTATTTTTCTTTAGAATTTTTCTGTAGATGATATGATGATGATGATTTTTAGATGATGATATATAGCTAGAGTTCTTTGATTGTGATGATAGATGATGATGATATATAGAGTTCTTTGATTGTATGAAAACTTGGTCAATTTTTTTCTGTACCTCCTCGTCGCCGCCCCCGACGTCGTCCCTGCCGCGACGCCGAGCGCCGATGCCGGTCGCCGCTCCCCGCCCCGACACCGAGCCCCCGACGCCGGCCGCCGAGCCCACCGGTCTTTAGCTCATGTGAACATATTCCCATTGTTTTTTTGTTCACAGAATATTTTTTTGTTCATAGAAATTAGTTAAAATTTACCAAGTTACTAAGTTACTAAGTTAAAATGTTCATATATTCAAAATGAGTTAATTAAAAGACTCACTAAGTTAAAATTTACCCCCTCCCCGATAACTTCGACATGATGGGGGGACGTAGGACGTGCATGAGAGCGAGGCGGTCCGCTCGCCCGACCAACTATCGAGACCACCCAAACCCTAGAAGAAAGAGTGTTGTTGTCGATCTACCCCGGCCCTCCCCGATAACTTTGACATGAGGGGGGACCTCGGACATGCATGAGAGAGAGGCGGTCCGCTCGCTCGACCAACTATCGAGGCCACCCAAACCCAAGAAGAAAGAACGGCATTGTCGATCTACCCCCTCCCCGATAACTTCGACATGAGGAGGGACGTCGGACATGCATGAGAGAGAGGCGGTCCGCTCGCCCGACCAACTATCGAGGCCACCCAAACCCTAGAAGAAAGAGTGTCGTTGTCGATCTATCGTTGCCGGCATAGGTCAATAGGGTAGAATACATGGATAGTTTGATCTCCTGCATAGCGATTATTTTTTGCAAAGTGTCCTCTCCTGAAAGTATAACCCCGATAACTTCAACATGAGGGGGGCCGTCGGACATGCATGAGAGAGGTGGTCCGCAACTAATCCATTGCTCATATATGCATATGATTCCTGTTGTGATTAGCTAGGTCTATGTTTGCCACTAATCCATCTCTCATGTTTGTATATTACCATGTTGTAATATTTTGTCGTTTCTCAACGACACCGATGGTTAGGAAGGAGAGGATGACGGCTCCGTTGATCCAACAATGGAGGAGGAAGGAGATCATGATGGCTTCGATGAACGAATGGCGGAGGAAGGAGATCATGATGACGGCTCCGGTGACCGAACGGAGGAGGGAGCTGTTGCAAAGTCCGGTGAGGTATATATATTAATTAAGCCTGTGCTGACTTGATGCATTAATTGTTTTGGTATGTACATATATTAATGCTTCTTTCTTATTTTAGCCCTCCGGATCGAGCCAAACTTCCGTAAGGAGACGAGGCCCGAAGAAAAGGTTGCGCCAGGATGAAAAGTTCACGATCACAGAAGTCGCGAAAGATGGCCAACCGATTGCTCCCAAGTGGACCAAGGACGTATTCGTACATCAGTGTGGAGTTGATGTTAGGGACAGCGTCCCGATCAACGTCCAAGAATGGAATACGCCGAAGGACCCTGAAGCTTCTTATGTCTAGGATAGACAGAAAGATGATCTTTGGACCTCGCTGATGACAATTTTCAAACTACCGCCAGAGGAGGAGCCAAATAACCCAGTTATAGAACGAAAGGTCAAGGTGTTTGCTCTTAAGAAGATGGCAGAACTATTCAGGAACTGGAAGAAGGAGTTGAACACAAAGTTTGTCGACAAAGGGAATACTCCAGAATTCATCGGTCGAGATGAGAAGATAAGAGTCACTGGCCCGCATTTGTGGCCTACAAGAAATCGAAGAAGGGTAAGAAAAGGTCACTGACAAACAAGCAAAATGCTGCAAAGAAGAAGTATCACCATCACACGGGGTCAGGTTGCTACTACAAAGCCCGACCGTTGTGGGACAAAGCTGAGCAAGACCTGCTTGCTAAAGGAGTCCAACCAGCGACATTGCACTGGCCAGATCATTTAAGGACTTGGTTCTTCGGGTTTGGGGAAACTTTGGAGCCAGAAACAGGGGACTGTGTTTGGACGGACGAGCAACTTGCAATGCCCATCAAGAAGCTTCAGACAGCAATCAAGGCTGCGCAGGAAGGGACGTTCATTCCCGACAGAGAAAAGACAGAGAAGGACGAGCTGACAGAGGCCCTCGGGAATCCTGAGCACCCTAGATGAACACGAGGCACACCAGGCTCCATTCCGTGAGTGCATGGGTTTCCCGACAGCGATGGTAATAGAAGCCGAGAGAGAAAGAGGAAAGTGGAAGCAACCGAAATGCAGAGGCTCGGTGCAAGATTAGTAAAGCTAGAGGAACTTTGAGAGCCAGCGAGCTACCGGCCAACCATCTCAGTGGCACAAAGATCCTTGCTTCGACACTGCCCCAGAAGCTACCCCACCATCTCAGCGGAGAAGCAGCGTGGCTTCCACGGAGCTCATTCAGCCTGATTTCACGGCTCCTCGCTACCCCGTGGGTAGTATCACGGAGGCTGAACATTGCGAGCTAATGACGAAATGCCAGAACCTGACCTTGAAGGCAGCGGTCAGCTCTGTTGTACCTCCTCAAGCTGAGGGAACTTTTCATTGCCGTCTGATTCCACATGGCTATGTTATTGTGACGGTGGATGAAATAATGGAGGGATTTGAGGAGTTGGAGCTTAACTACCCTCCAGGTGAAGGGGAGATTCATCTGGAAAATGCTTTAAGGAGTACCTGTCTATGGAGAAATGAGTACATCAAGCTTCCAAACTGGACGCCTCCTCCTCATCCGGCGAGTCAAGGCACTCCGCCTCCTCCTCCGCCGCGTCAGGGCACTTCGCCTCCTCCTCCGCCTCGTCAAGGCACTCCGCCTCCTCCGGTGCATCAGGGCAGTACTCTGCCTCCTCCTCCGCCTCCTCTAGCGTGTCAGCGGACTCCGCCGCGTCAGCAACAGCGGAAGAGAGACACCACCACTCCAGCGGCTAGCAGTATAAGAGGCGGGAAGAAATACAGATCTGGTCCAAGCCTGAAGCCTCTTCCAAAGTTACCATATGAGAGGACTGACGAGGAAAACGCGGACATCTGTGCTGCCGAAGTGAGGGCCCATTTTGAACGGAAACCTCCACCTCTGAAGGAAACGGTAGATCCGGTGAAAGCGAAGCGCACTCTGGATGCCCTGAAGCGACCACCACCGCCTCCGCCGGATTCCAACTATGACCGATGTATTAAAAAGACATATGATGAAGCACGGCGGTCGGGAAGTACTTCCAGTGATGCAAGATTAGCACAACGAAGAAGTGGGAAAAAAATTCCCCAGCCCGGCGAACAGGCGAAGCAATCGTGCTCCCCGCTCAAGGTGTCTAGCGATATCATCGCTAATCATCCGGGGCTAGTGCCCGGTACCAATCTTGGTGATTACCTGGGCGATGATGTACAGTTTGAAATGTTAGAGGTAGTAGAGATCTTCAGATATGAGCATGGGAAACCTCTCGTCAAACCTGATCATCCTTCTCTAACAACGATGATGCGAAGATTGCATGAATGGTACATGGATACCTACAGGAAGTCTGGGAAGGATAGTTTGATGGTGAGAATTAAAGATGAGCACGACTTCATTGGAGTCGATCTGATGCCTGTTGAATTTGTGGAGTTATTTCAGTTATTCAATCAAGACGCCCTTAACAAACAACTCATGACTTGCTACTGTCTATAAGTATTACTTATGTAATTAAGTCTCTATAGCTCAGCTCGTTCATTGCATGTATATATAATTATCCTCACTATATTATGCAGATTGAAGATCCTCGAATGCAAAAAGGACAAATCTATGACCCTGGGTTCATTAGCCCAAATACCGTAAATGAATTTATGGTACAAAACAGTCAAAGATACCGAGGAAAACTTGCTAGAATCGTTCCTTCGACATCAAAACAAAGGGAAAATACTCTTTCCTTACAACTCCAAGTGAGTGTTACTGTCTTGTGCATATTCGGTTTCACTTACTCAAGGTTATCGTAATGTAATTGATGAGTTATACATCCGCAGCTTCCACTTTATTCTGCTAGAGATTAAGCTTGACGGGGGAGTAGTAACTGTTTTAGACTCGAGACGTAAAGATCCCCAGGATTATGCGGACATGACTGCAATGCTCCAGAAGTAAGTTCAATCATTATCGCGCCATATCGGCAACTTTTGTTCATTTCCTGATATCAAGTAATCATTTTCTTTGCATGGCAGGGTTTGGAAAAAGTTCACTGGAATGGTTCCGGGTCTGTAGAAGGAGCTGCAGTTTACACACCCCAAAGTAAGTAGTACTATCTAGTTCCGCGCATCTCTCATTGATTCTTGTTTCATCAATACCATTATTATGCTTGATTATTAGTTTGACTGAACTCTATTCTCGTAAAGTGCTTGTGACAGGAAGGTGGCAATAATTTATGTGGATACTACGTTTGCGAGTTCATCCGCCACTCGACCTCCGAGCGGGGCTACTCTGACAAACAATTTGAAGTACTTAAACAATAATATTCACAATTTTATTTTATTACCATCAATTGTGTTGAGTTTCATTCATATATATGTAATGACCCCCTTCTTTAAATTAGATGTGAGAGATGCGGCAAGAACTCCTACCACATGATCGCATACGAGCAATTCAAGAGGAATTGGCGGGATTCTTTCTTGACCACGTCATACATAAAGATGGAGAATACCATACGAAAATTCAATGGGAGTTTGGCGCTTGATGATGTCAGGGATGTTATATTGTATATATGTAGTAGTGTCGGATGGATATACGAAAACTTGTTGTTCGACCAATCTCGGAGAAAGAGAGGTCACTTCTCTCGGTATATGTTCATGACGATCTTGTGTAATTAATGGTTCCTTCATTTGCTTACTAGCGTCGAGTTCTCTCTATATGTAGTAGCTAGCGTCGACCAAGCACGGAGAAAGAGAGGTCACTTCTCTCTATATGTAGTAGCTATAGCTAACACAATATATGAAACCCCTAAATTAACCCTCCAAAACCCCTAAACCCCCCTTTAAAAAAAACCAGCGCCTGCGAGCTGCTGACGCGTGGCTGCCTTTTGGTCCCGGTTGGTGTAACCAACCGGGACTAAAGGTCCTCCTCCATGGGTGCCCCTCAGCGGCCACGTGGACCTCCTTTGGTCCCGGTTCTTAAGCCAACCGGGACTAAAGGTTTTGGGCACAGTCCCGTCTGTTTTGTCCCGGTTCCAGAACCGAGACTAAAGGCCCTCTGGAACCGGGACTAGTATCCTGTTTTCTACTAGTGTTGGTTAATGTCAAACACTCTACATTCAAGGGGCGCAAGCTTCATCACAATTTCATCTTTGTCAGATATGTTTCCCGGGGACTGCACAGACACAAGGCTGAAGGGGTGTTGCTCAAGCTTGATATTTCGCGCGTGTTCGATTCGATCTCATAGTCATGCATATTCGAGGTGTTGAGGGCTAAGGGCTTCTCCGATCGCTGCACGTCTTGGATTTCCATCTTACTATCTACGGCGAGCTCGAGGGTAGTGGTTAAGGGCAATGTTGTCGACAAATCCAGGCATGCTGAGGGTTCCGTCAGGGTGTTCCCTCTCCTCCTTACTCTTTGCCATTGTGATGGAGGTGCTCACTACCTTGTGATCAAAGCAGATGAGCTAGGGGTGATCAGTGCAATGCCTGGTTGTACCCCTCTGCAAAGGTTTGCCGTTTATGTTGGTGACGTCGTGTTGTTCATTAGGCCTTCGAATATGGATCTAGTATTTGTGTGTGAGGCTCTCAATATCTTTGGGCATGCGTCAGGTCTGAACATCAACTTCTTCAAATCTTCAGCTATTCTTATTCGTGGAGAGGAGACAGATCAAGGGTTAGTGGTTGTTGCTCTACCATGGAAGATGGATGCATTCCCCTACAAATACTTGGGATTACATCTCTCGATTAACAACTTGCAAGATGTGAATGGCAACTGATCGTCGATAAAGTGCTGAAACTGCTGCCGGGTGGCAAAGGGAGTTGATGGAGCGTAGTGTGGTCGCCTCACGCTGGTTCAATCGGTGATACGCGCTAGGCCAAGTCATTACCTGCTGGTGGCCGAGACTCCTAAGTGGGCGCTTGATCGCGTTGACAAAGGTTGCAAGGCATTTTGCTACACGGCTTCTAAAGAAATTCATGGGTGACAGTGTTTCGTGGCATGGAGCAAAGTTTGCAAGCCGAAAGACCTTGGGGGTTAGTGGCATCAATCTGAAGCTATACAACCTAACGTTGTGCCTGCGCTGGTCTTGGCTAAAGTGCATGGATCCCTCCCAGCCTAGGCAGGGCCTACCCATGGCTACCCATCCGAAAATGGCGCCTGCGCCCATGGGTTGCAGGACTTTCATTTCGCATGTTTTCTTATGCGAGCAAGAGGACAACACGTACGGTCCACGGATCATATCTTGATGCAATGTGTGTGTGTACTAGGTAGGTGTGGTTCGATAGCTTTCATGCGGTGCAGCTGGACTGTGTGTTAATACCTTCTCGGATGGACAAGCAGCTCAAGGAATGGTGGTGCAAAACGCGAAAGGGGATTCCCAAATATAAAAATGTCAGGCTTTGATTCCTTGGAGATGCTGGCTTGCATGTTGGACTGTTTGAAAACAAAGGAACACAAGGGTTTTCAATAACCGATCACAACAACTACCGGTGGTGGACCTGTCACGTTTCATCTTCCGAGAGCTGAGAATGTGGTTGACTGCAAGATGACGAAAGATCATGGCTAGTTGTGAGCAATAGAGTTCAGGTGGAAGCTTCCCTTACGTTTTGCTTTCAATAGGCTTGCTTGTTTTGTTTTCAGGTTGGATCCTTCCGATCTACGCTATTTTTTATCGGCGGCGGTTGCTGTTCTGCTGCGCTGGTCCTATGGGGCCTTCGCACGACGACTTTTCGACTGTCAACTACAACAAGTTTTGCCCGGCTCCGGCGAGGGAGGGGCAATGACGGTGGCGCGCCTTCGACTCGCTTCAGTGCTTGTAGTTGTTGCTAGGTGGTCTACGGATATGGATGTAATTTTTGTTATTTCTAATGTTTGTTGTACTGTCATACTTGAAGATGAATAGATCAGAAGTTTTCACGCATAAAAAAAATAGGCGTGCTTGTTTTGCTTTCGTGGCTATTTGTGAGCAGTATTGCTTGTTTTGCTTCCGTTTCTTTCGTTTCCTCTTCTTCTTGCTTCTCACTTGGGTGAAAGCTTTGTACTATACTCTCTCCTATAAAGCAATGGTACGCGTTTCGCATACTTTCGGAAAAAAAAAGTGCACTGGTAACGCGGCACGGCGTTCATCAACCAGTCGACCGGCAGGATAACCGCCGAATATCCCTGTCTGGCGCTCCTTTTTCTAGGGAAAAACCCCTTCGAGTTCGGTTGGGCTGGTTCGGGCACATCACATGCGTACGCTCATCGCCGGCCCTAGCTCACGCGACTAGTAAACGTGGGAGCTGCTGTGGTGGACGGAGACCAAGCTAGACACGAGACGCTTCCGTGCGGGTTCGGTTGGACGCACACGGCGCGCCTGGTCCGCTGCACCGACGACGTGCATGCTGCAGAGCGACGTCGCCGTCGTCCCGTGCGTGCTGCGCGCGAAGCTGGCGGAACGACACGAGTACGATGGCCACGCAAAATCACGCATGGATCGGTCGCCTGCTCCGGCAGTGTGCGTGCCAACAACGTACGTAGCACGTCGCTACCGGAGCAGTTAGCCGGTACAGACTACCGGAACACCCACGACACGCACGGACGCAATATTGATTGGCTGATCTAGATTAGATAGTGACCAGTAGCTAGCTAAGCTAGACGGTTAACCTAGTCATCAGCCCAGCATGCTCAAGTGCATGTGCATGCATGCACTACGTATACGTAAATACGCTGGTACGTAACGCTTTCCGAAATCCGAATTGACTCTATCGATCTAGGGGTGTTTGGTTCAGGGACTTTTTAGTCCCAGAGACTAGAAAAAGTCCCTAAAAAGTCTCTAGAAACCAAACGGGAGGGACTTTTTCTACAGGGACTAGAAAAAGACTCTACTAAAGAGTCTTTTTTGATTAGTCCCTGGGACGTCCTAGTACTTCTGAACCAAACACCCCCCTACACATAATAGTCAGTCGGTACACGTAATTAAACCGCGATGAAGACATGCTTTCGAAAAACATGTAGACATCTCATGAGGAGAATGCGCGTGTTTGTTTCTCATCCGGGTGAGGGTGACCCATGCAAGACGGAAAGAAAAATCTACTCCCTCCGTTTCTAAATATAAGTTTTTTTAGAGGTTTCAAATGAAATATAACATGTTTCTAAATATAAGTCTTTTTAGAGGTTTCAAATGAACTATAACATACAAATATATATAGACATATTTTAAAGTGTAGATTCACTTATTTTGCTTCATATGTAGTTCCTTGTTGGAATTTCTAAAAAGACTTATTATAGTATACATATTTCTGAAATTGGCGTGCGTTATAGTATTTTCTTTGAGCCAGAACATGATTTACTTTCTTCCAGCCAAAACATGCTGCATATTACCATTATAGTTTCGTCTTAAATCAAACTTTATATTAACCAAGTTTTTATAGAAAACTATGAACCTTTACAAATCAAAACCATTAGATTTATCACAAGATATATTTCTATATGATACAAATTCAGTATTGAAAAAGGTCATATATTTTTTATAAAGTTGGTCAGTGTGTTTGATTTCACAAAATATCTACTTCCTCCTGTTTTTTCAGTCCGAATATTAGTTGTGTTTGAAATCAAAATTTATGTACCTTGACAAAAATATATAGAAAAAATATTAACACATACAATACCAAATCAATACCATTAAATTCATCATTGAATATATTTTCACATTATATAGATTTGTTATTGTAATTGCTCATATATTTTTTCTATAAACTTGGTCAAACTTTATAAAGTTTGACTTCAATGAAAGCTAATATGCTGACTAAATTAAAACAAAGCAAGTAATATGCACTATATTATGGCACAGGAGAATAACATAGTTCAAATAATACAAATGTAATTTAAACTACTTTTAACTCAAAAATAAAGTGACTAGTTCCTTGAAGTAAGCAATTATCATTATTGGTTCCTTTGTTGTCTACTCGTAGTGTCAAAAACACTCTTATATTATGGGACGGAGGGAGTAATTAAGTTTTCATATAAGTTAAAACTGTCCCGTAAGAAACTATTTTTCACACAAGTTAAAACTGTGTCCAGTAAAAATACAATTTTCACACAAATTAAAACCAGAACAGTCTCCACTAACGCAGCATGAAACTAGCCACGATTTAAGTGCTTCAATAACGGTGTATAATGGTTCAGTAAAAATCTGAGCTCCAATATAAGATGGAAGTATTTCCCTTTTCTTCCAGAACATCTTTTTGGCTATAAAAAGGAGAGAAGGCAAGCTACTGGGAGGGAGTCAACAGGACAGGGAGCTGGCGTCTGACATATTTACTGAACCATGCATGTGAAAAGATATTGAACCAAAGAACAGTCAAAAACATGAATAGCAGCCAACAGCTCAATTTCGACCAGTTATTCTGCTGTCTAACTTTATCCTTTTCGAGCCGTTCTGTTGCTCCTGCTGCCTTGAAGTGGCAGATGAGTCATGTAGAAACGTGCAATTAGCTCCGTTGCGACACCCTCTCGGGCCGTTGAAGTAGGCACATGGTCTTGTTGGCCTCGTTTTCGTATCTCTGTTCACCATAGAAGCACCGTTCATAGCATCAATACCATTAGTTTGGGGAGGAACAGATTGATGGTACATTCCAAACTGCCTTCCATGTTGTTCAAATGATTCCTGCCTCTCACCACCATGCTGATGGATAAGGGTTTTGTAATAGTTGATAGCCCTTGGTGGAGCACCTGAAAAATTCATAGCTGGACTACTTGAACCCGGTGGATAACTCATAGCTGGATTTGAACCCGGTGCATGACTCATAGCTGGATTTGAGCCCAATGGATGACTCATAGCTGGATTTGAACCCGGTGGATGACTCATAGCTGGATTTGACCCCGGTGGACGACTCATAGGTGGATTTGAACCTGGTGGACGACTCATAGGTGGATTGGAACCTGGTGGACGACTCATAGGTGGATTTGAACCTGGTGGATGACTCATAGGTGGATTTGAACCTGGTCGATGATTCATAGCTGCCGGTGGAAGATTCATAGCTGGACTAGAACCGGGTGGATGATTCATGGGAACTGGAGGATATCCTTGAGGCGGTCGATTCATCATTGGCAGTGGGGCCATTGGTGATGGAGGTGGCAGGGTGGAATTTGTGTTCTGGAAAGTTGTCATATGATTGGAATATGAGGCAGGGGCAGTCATTGTCATTTGGGGGGGTGGACACGGTGGCATTGGGGCAACAACAGAACTACTAGTAGATTGTTCATTTCTAATTTGGTTGTATTCTTTCATTAACCTCTCAACTTGTACAGGATCACTTAGTATTTTAACAAGTAGATCTCGGTCAACCATACTTCCCTTTTGGTTGCTCTGCATTATTGCAGTGTATGCAGCAGAGGCTGCAGCCAACACATCAGCTTCAACGCCAGTGGATCCACCAGGCTGCTGTTGTGCAGGAGTAATTGGAGTATTTGACACTTGCAGCCCATTGATTTCTGCAGGGCCATAGTTATCGAACTGATGGTAATCGTTTGGTTGATCAAGCAATGGTCCTTCCGACTGATCTGAAGCATCATCATCTTCGACAGGGATCACAGGAACCAATGGGGTTCCGGAGTCATCATAATGGGAGTCTTTCACATCAGGAGAAACAAATGGGCTGGATTGGCACAAAGAGCTTATATGAATAACAAATATGAAGCGTCAAAAAGGAGAATCTGTAAACATATATGAGAAGCTTGCTTACTTTGGAGGAATGTTCGATGCACGTGGATAAATAGCCTCAAGCACTCCAAACATTCTCTCATTTTGTACAGCAATCTCCCTGCTTTCTTCTCCAGAGGCAAGGTGCCAGTTTGGGTTCAGCAATATCTGAAACCAAGACAATATAGAAAAATGAGACGATATTGAAAATATCTAGAAAGTTTGTGCAACACGGCAGTCTAAATCATGAGTCTTACATGTGGTGGGCATTTCCACCTAATAAGAGGAATTTGAGATATGTCAATTTTGAGGTCATTGGTTGGCTGCAGTGACTCAAAACCCGGAGGCAGGGAATCATCTGAACTCGGGCTAGCAGCATGCATTAAGGATGCTGAGCCTTTTGCTTGGAGATTGTCTTGAGGTCTTAATCCAGCTTGAGAAGGGGAATCCTCAGATATGAACAGCCTTACCTGACAGATTAACAAATATGTCAAGTGGTGTTAATATTTACATTTTACAATGTTTTAGTGACAGGAAACGAAAAATCTATGCTAACTCACTGCGTTCGGATAATTACTATACAAAAACTGATACAAAGAACACCTTGAACCTAATTAACTATTCTCTTCAGGACTGATACAAAGCACACCTTGAACCTATAGCACTACCCATAAAAAATTTCTTGAATCGGGAAGAAGGTGTACGGCTGACTGTATATCCAACTAACAATATTTTACAGAATAAGAAAATAGCCAATGTTTATGGACAAATAATCACATACTGTTTGTTCATTGCATAGATGTGATGAATGGTGTCTATAAAATTTAATTGGAATCAGGTAAGAGAGATGATTTTCTTCTAACTCTTCACAGAATCCCGATTCAGGATTTCATATAATTCTTAAGAAATTAATAGTAGCATAATCAGGGCACTCTGATCTCAAGAAAAATAATATTAGCACAATCAGGGCACTCAGATCTCAAACAAAACAAAATGAGATTTTGAGGAGCGGTTCAGTGAAATATTAGTGCAGTTTAGACCTTTTTCAATGTAAATCAGGTAATATAGAAGATGATTTTCTTCAGCCTTACCACAACGTATGTTCAGGACTTTATACTATCTACAACAAAAGAAATGTAGCTCAATCAAGGTATTCTAATGTCCAAGAAATTTAAAGCAGATTTTGAGGACAGGTTCTGTCATATATGATAATACCAGTAAAATTCTATAGGCAGAACAACCGCTTGAGATTTTTATATGGATAAGTAGTGCAAGCTAAGAAATGATGCTAGATACCATGAAGTGAAGGCTTTCAACAACACACACTGAAAATCATATAAACGATTTACACATAGTGCAGCAGCAAATGGATTGATATGACTAGAACAAAAATACATATATGCACATTTTCCTGTCATCGCAAGCATATGCTGTAAAGCTGTAACGAATGTGAGCCAAGAAAGATATGTATGATCCAGGGAGTCAATGACTAGACTTATCAACCTAAACTTAGCATCATAGTGCATAGCACACATGTAAAAGGCTGATCTATGAGCGAAAAATCGAGTAATGGCAAGCATGAGTGCAAAGTAACTTCTTTTTGCGGGGAGAGTACAAAGTAACTGACAAGACAATAATCAAGCAATGACAAGTACGAACAAGAAATCTGTGGTTTTGCAGATATAAAAATGCAATCACTTAGGGATGGTAACTGAGAAGACAAGCTTCCATATAGTAGTTGTATATAATGGTCCCTTGGCTTCAGCTAATAAATGCATTATCTCATTAAATAATGGTATCTCATGCTGAACAATGAGTAAAGTGAACTTCACCATTGGTACTTTATAGCATATACAAAGAATTTTGCTGAATAAATGGCCATCTAATGCCTCTAGCTCCAGAAAAACAATGTGATAAATTATAAGAGCTTCACATGGTTTAACAGGACAAACAACGTTCTTTAACAGAAAACAGGAGAACCTAGTGAATCACTAATTTCTGAATGAACTTAAATTAAAATTGTGCCATCTGATTGTTTGCATTCTTGTTTTACTATAGGCTGCATTTACCCATATCTTTTGTTTTCTGCATGCTATATTCAATTTCCAATGATTAAGCTCAGGCATATTACCAGTCCTCCAGAACAAATATGCTGCTGGGCTATTGTGTTTATTTTTGTGTAAATCTAGATTCTGTTGCATTCTAAACTTCAAACATGTGCATTAGCACAGGCTATGCATACTGTTTATTATAACTTAATTTGTGTAGACAGACAGTGCTAATTTGATGAACTGGCATTATTATGTAGAAGTGAAGCATGAGATATATTCTGTATTGCGCATCTAAAAATTTAAGGAACAACTCCCGCTTAAGAAAAATTGCAATGTTTACTCAAGGCTTTTGTCCCTGCTGGAGATCATGAATGGTAAACTATGAAATGATTGTCAGCCATCAGTGACAGTGTATTGCATGCATGATAGTACACCGACCGATCACTAGTTATTATTATTAATAGAGAGAATTTGGATTTATGGCATACACTGTAGTTTGAACAGGCTTAGTCAGCAAGAAAAATGTAACTGCACATGCCCGAGTTATGTGAATCCACTAATGATACCACGTGCTATACTGTTGCGCTAGGTGGTAGCAATATTCAGCATAATACTGTGGTTATACTGCTTGATATATGTTGGCATTGGCTCATGAAACAGGATAATGTTGAATTGACAGTTTAATCAATCAACTACTCGTTAACCACAGAGAATGTTGAAACAAAAGATATACATGATAGCGAAGGAAGATTAAATGTGATACTGTATAATTTTGTCTAAAATACGTGCTATATGATACCAAATTCACAGGTGGTGTCATGTTGTTACTAGATGCAATTGTTTAGTGTTTCACTCATCATTCACATTGGAGTTCCCCTTTGCTTGTCTCCCCCCACATTGTCTGCATCCTGATGCTGTTCGATAGACATATGCAGAGGTTGTTCAATTAATCGCGTTTTGTTCTGTCGTCTGTTAATCACGCACCGAAATTATTATCTGCTATGAGCATCTGTATATCCGTGTCAGCAGCGCCAGCAATTCCGCCACGTTTGCAGAACGAAATCCACATCTCATTCTATTCCGCTGCGCTTACTGGATACACAAAACCTAGATGCGTCGTCATCGTTTGTTTTACACACAGCTCCTCCACGCATCTCGCATCTCCAAAGAGAATAAAACAAAAACAAAAGCATACAGCAGGATCGTATCTCACGCGACAACAGATTAAATCATTCGCCAAACAAATCGTGACGCACGCAATCAAGCCAAAAATCCGCAAAAGGCGACGAACGGGTCCTGGAGCGCGAATCCGTGTCCTCGCGCCCGGTGGATTGAACTAGTAGAATCATCAAGTGTTTGTTGGTGGCAGTACCTTGCAGAGGCTGGGTCCGGTGGCCCACGAAACGCGCCGCGACCGCCGCGACCCCATCGTCGCTACCCCCCGCAACAAAACCGAATCGAATCCGATCTAGACGAGACGAGACGAGACGCGCGCGCGCGGAACACCCTACGCCGCAGCAGCAGGGCGATCGACAGAACGGACGGGAGGGCTCGCGGTCGGGGCCGCCTAGGGTTATCCCCTGCCTCCGCGTCCCGGCGGCGGCGGCGGATTTGGAGGGAGGGGGGAGGAGTCGGGAGACGGGAGGTGGTGAAGAGGCGGGGTGGAGGATGTGGTGGCTGGCGTCGGCACCGCTCTGCCCGCTGCCCCTTTGTTATTTGTCGTCGCGTCGATTTGCGTTTCTTTCTTTTCCCCCTTGTGTTTTCTCCTTTATAAGTTCGCGTGCAGCTTCCCACCCCACCGAGCCGAGCCGAGATCGACGCTGCCACGATTTGATTTAATCCGAACACAAACCTAAACCTAACCTGACCCTAAATCCAGGCCAGATCGTGTGAAGTTACCAGGTTGCCCTCCACCTATCAGCTCGCCCCGAGGGCAAATACGTAATCGTGCCGCTACGATCCGTAACCGGTAGGTCATGCAAGACGGCGCGTAATTTTACCATAGTTGGTTAGCAGATTGAGCAAGGTCCATGAGACGTACAGTACTATACTGCTTGACAGAAGCAGGTTAGTCGGAGGTTAGCGTTTTAAGGAGGCGTACTGGACAGGAACTCCTCCTTGACAGGGACCTGCTGCTTATGATGATGATGATGAAAGTGCACAGTTTGGGTGGGTTCCTGCCATCATCACCGTGGCGGCACTGTATTTTCAGCGTGCCCTGTGCCCCCCTCCCCTGACTTTGATTCGCTGACTTTGTGCCTTATTTTACTTTATCATCTCAGTCTCAGCCTGGGGCTCCTTTCATTCAACTTTCGAACGCTTTGCTGGTAACAGAGGTAACCCTACGTGGCTACATGTATGTAACCTCCACCTGAAGAAACCAGAAACCACAATCCTGTGGGGATCGCCGCGAAGCATCTTCACAGTTCTGAAAGCTGCGATACAGGATTCTGGACATGCCTAAGCGCTACAAGTGCCCTGCCCACAGGCTCAACCACGCAGACGGGACACTGATCAAAGCACTTCCAGCTGGCTCTCTGAAAAGCACACTAGGCGCCATCGGCTGCCAGCTTGCTTCATTTCCAGATAACAACCATGTCACGTCGTCGCAACTTGCAACGGCCAAGACAATGACACGGCACGGGAAGCCAGTCATCTCGATCCACATTTCAAGTCACGGCGCATGCCACCGCATAAGCAGTTGAGAGTCCAGCTAGACTCACTTCAGACCATACATCACAAACAGTTATTACAGATCAAAGATCAGAGGGTTGTATTCTCCTATCAGTACCAAACCATACCATGAATACAGCGCTGTTCGTTCGGCAAACCTACTCTTGGTATCGATCAAATGCCAGCATGCCACAACAGCACAAAATGAGGCCCCCCAAAGGGCCTGACGAACCAGCCTCGTTCGTCTATCGCTTCTTAAAACCGTACTTCTTGCGCTCGTAGAAGAGGTCGGTCTTGGCGCTCCCCAGGTTCACGATCTTGGGGCACCCGTCGCGGTCCTTCTCCTGCTGCGTGCACTCCTTGCAGTAGTAGGCGTCCGAGATGCCCACCCCTCCGCAGATGACGCACCTCCCCTGGAACGAGCCGTAGTTGCACTCGTCGCAGACGCGGACGAGGGTGCAGGGGCGCACGTACGAGTCGCAGATGACGCACTTGCCGTCGCACTTCTCACACAGGCGGCCGATGGCGATGCCGGGCTGCTTCCGGCACATGATCAGATCGGGGTGATGCTTCGCCATGGCTGTCGGATGCTGCTAGCCTGTGAAAACCAGGAGCACATTGCTTGTCAGAATCTAGTCATCTTAGGGTGTCAGCAAAAGAAATTAAATGGTAAAAGCATCCCTAAGAGAAATAAACGTGCTAACTCAGCTGACTGCAGCATTGGATGTAGCATCAGGAGAAGCAAATTGCTAATGCGCAAAAGAAATACTGTAAAATGGTAAAGCATCGAATCAAAAGGTAAATTGTTTATTTGGTCACTGGAGCTTTGGACGTAGCATCTCGAGAAGAAGCAAATTCTTATTTGTTGAACTTGCAACCAGTGGCAACTT